>NC_037669.1:137144674-137432326 GCF_003255815.1 Theropithecus gelada
TAGTACCATTCAGGACATAGGCATGGGCAAAGACTTCATGTCTAAAACACCAAAAGCAACGGCAGCAAAAGCCAAAATTGACAAATGGGATCTCATTAAACTAAAGAGCTTCTGCACAGCAAAAGAAACTACCATCAGAGTGAACAGGCAACCTACAGAATGGGAGAACATTTTTGCAATCTACTTATCTGACAAAGGGCTAATATCCAGAACCTACAAAGAACTCAAACAAATTTACAAGAAAAAAACAAACAACCCCATCAAAAAGTGGGCAAAAGATATGCATAGACATTTCTCAAAAGAAGACATTCATACAGCCAACAGACACATGAAAAAATGCTCATCGTAACTGGCCATCAGAGAAATGCAAATCAAAACCACAATGAGATACCATTTCACACCAGTTAGAATGGCAATCATTAAAAAGTCAGGAAACAACAGGTGCTGGAGAGGATGTGGAGAAATAGGAACACTTTTACACTGTTGGTGGGATTGTAAACTAGTTCAACCATTATGGAAAACAGTATGGCGATTCCTCAAGGATCTAGAACTAGATGTACCATATGACCCAGCCATCCCATTACTGGGTATATACCCAAAGGATTATAAATCATGCTGCTATTACGACACATGCACACGTATGTTTATTGCAGCACTATTCACAATAGCAAAGACTTGGAATCAACCCAAATGTCCATCAGTGACAGATTGGATTAAGAAAATGTGGCACATATACACCATGGAATACTATGCAGCCATAAAAAAGGATGAGTTTGTGTCCTTTGTAGGGACATGGATGCAGCTGGAAACCATCATTCTTAGCAAACTATCACAAGAATAGAAAACCAAACACCACATGTTCTCACTCATAGGTGGGAACTGAACAATGAGATCACCTGGACTCGGGAAGGGGAACATCACACACTGGGGCCTATCATGGGGAGGGGGGAGGGGGGAGGGATTGCATTGGGAGTTATACCTGATGTAAATGACGAGTTGATGGGTGCTGATGAGTTGATGGGTGCAGCACACCAACATGGCACAAGAATACATATGTAACAAACTTGCACGTTATGCACATGTACCCTAGAACTTAAACTATAATAATAAATAAATTAAAAAAAATAAAAATAAACAAGTAAAAAAAAAAAAAAACAAATGTAGCCATTAAACAGAATGAAATGGGTCTAGCTTAATTGAAATAGGACTACCTCTAAGATATGTTGTTAAATAGAAAAAAAAGAAAGTACAGAGGAGCTAGTATGATACCATTTTGTATTTTTAATATATGCAAATTTGATTGTACCCACATAGAATATGTTTGAAAATAAACTCAACATTTGCCTCAGTGGATAAAAACAAGGATCAGCCTCATTTTCACTATTATATCTGTCATACCACTTTTTGAACTTTTTATCATGTATGCATATGTCATTCTTAAAATAAATTTTGTAAAAGAAGAAAAAAAGATTATTATTTTGAATTATTACTCTAGCACTTACTGTATTTCCTTTCGATTGGGGTATATTACTGCAGAATTATTATTTTCCTTTGGAAGTGACATGTTTCCTTGCTTTTTCATGGTTGATGTGTCCTTACGTTGATTTCTATGCATCTAGTAGAAAATTCACCTCTTCCAAATTTATGGAGTAGGTTTCCTAGGGAAAGACTTATTCAAATGAATAGGTCTTGGTGGTATCAGTGTGTTGTGTGTTTTGATCTTTGTTCTAGTATAGTCTCTGCGTAGTTTCTTCAGTTGTAATCCATGCCAGTGGCATTTGTGAGTTTCTTAGCAGCTTAGGCTGAGAATGTTTGTGGCTATGGTGGTGTACTTTGCCATGGGTGAGCCCACTGGGCTATTTCTTATGTTGAGAGTATCTGTATGCACATAAGGAGTTGGCCAATGTGAGCTTTGGCTCTCCAGGGTTGGGGGGTACAGGGCTGTTACTCTGGCCACAAACTAAGGCACAGAGTTGCTTGGCTAGGCTGGGGGTTGGCCTCTCGGGAGCAGCTTGTGGGGTGATTTCTCAGGTCTGGAAGGTATGTACACTACTGCTCAGCCACCTGGAAATGTGTTTTCCAGGGTTGACCCATTGGGCTGCTTCTCAGACCTGGGACATGGGCTAAAGGCTGCTTGACTGGACTGGGGGTTGTGCTGGCCAGTGGTAGTCCATGGGGTTATTTCTCAGGCCTGGTATGTGGGTGCAGGGCTGGCTGTGTGTGTGCCTTTTGCAGCTGATCCACGACACTATTTTTCAAGCTTTAAAGCTGCATGGCCGCTCAGCTGGGGAATTTCTGTGGGAGGTGGTCCGTGGTGCTGTTGCACAGGCCTGGGATACCGACACAGGGATGCTTGGTTGACCCAAGGGCATGCTTACCAGAAGCAGCCCACAGGGCTCTTTCTCAGGGGCACATAGCTGCTTGATCAGGCTAGGGCCATGTCTTCTCTGGATGGGCCATGGGCTATTTCTCAGGTTTGAGATGAAGGTGTAAGGCTGCTTGGCTGGCTCAGGGGTGCACTCAACAGGAGTGATCTATGGAATTATTTCTCAGGTCCAGGTCATGGTCTCTTGGCTGCCTGGCTGATCTGGGAGCATGCCTACCAATGATGGCTTACAAGACTATTTATCACGCTCTTATTAGGGTTACAGGGCCACTGGGCAAGCCAAAGATGTGTCTGGGGGTATCAGGGATGCTATGGGGCTGTTTCTCAGGTTCTGAGCACAGGTATGTAGCTACTTTGCTGGCTCAGGGGCATGTTAGCTGCTTGAAGACTCAGGGGCCTCTCTGACTTCAGGGAGGGCATGCAGTGGTTTGGCAGGCTTTAGGATAGGTTTGTCCTAGGCAGGACTGCTAGACTGTTCCTTTGACTGGAAGTGAGGGAGGCAGGGGTTGGTTATCCTGCTGTGCTGGACCAGAGTCACAGCCAATCCTAGGCCCAGACTTTACACAGCTAAGATTGCGGCCTTCTGTCACATTTGTGGACTTAGTGTAACGAAGATGGAGCCCTAATGCAAGAGAGGTGCAGTAGCTACTGTGCCCCAGAAGAGGGCACACTCCAGAAGTGTCTGGTCTTATGATGGCATCATGCTGCGGCAGGTTGGCTCACCATGGCTGGATGAGAGGAGTACACACCTTGTGCTTCTAATCTGGTCAATACAACTGTGTGAATTCCCAGCAGTTTTCAAAATTGGGCTTAGGGCTTATGAGAACATAAATTTTCCTGTTGTAAGGACTAGGTGTTTACCGTGGCAATGGGGGCTGGTGGGGATCTTCTGCATATATTTTCCCTGAAACAGGACGTCCCTCCTGACTCTAGGCAAATCTGATCTGGGTGAGAGAGATGGGGCTGCAGAGGCTGGGTTCCTCCACACTGCCCTCCTGGGCTTCCAATCACCACAAATGTGTCTCTACTCTCCTGTTGCACTCTAACGATCTCCCTTCAACAGTCCAGTCAAATCAGCTATTGTTTCTTTGCCTTGGTTCATTCTTGTAGGGGGGATGAATGCCAAGTGTCTGTAGCTAGCCATCTTGCTGATGTCACTCCCCCAATTTCTATCACAGGTTTTTTTTTGACCAGAACTTCTGAAAACTATGTTGTAAGGCAACATTGTGGGGTGGATTGTTTTTTAAACTTTTTCAGGTGAGTTTTTGTTTGTTTTTATTGAAATGTTACACAAATGTCTAATAAAAAAACAAGTTTCAGTTATAGCTATTTTATTTAAAGAGGAATCAGTGATCTAAGACCAAATTCCTTGGCCTTCTTCTCTCTTACACTTTGGCACATTTGAGAATACATAGGCCTTTACCAAATGCAACTGAAAGCTCCAGAATTGACATTTGCCAGAGAGAACTGGAATTGAATCTTGCTTTCATTGCTTTCTAGCTAAGTAACATTGGATAAGTTGTTAGCCCATGTAAGATCTGTCTTCTTTATCTGTTAAATAATGGTGGTCCCAGTGCTTAGCTTGCAAAGTTATTGTGACATTAAATTGAGATAGCAGAGGATAGTAGATTCTCAGCAAAGATTATTTCTATTCCTCTCCTTGCTTGAAGCTAGATACAAAATAATAAACCAAATTTTTTATAAGAATGGTTTAAAGTAATTTGTTGCCATCATCCTCCACGTATTTGTAGAATGTGTGAAGTTTTCTTCAGTTTTTCTTTGTTACCCAAATTAACCCTGATGTATTTTTTTCTCTTCTCTTATATGCTCATCTGGTGAAACAATAGATAATATTTCTCTTTTCTCATTTATTTATGTTTGTTGAATTTTCATTAATGATAATATCTTACTTTTATAAATACAAATAATTAATTTAAATAATACCACAGTTTTAAAACTATACAGTTGGATATTATTTAGCTTGCTTATTCATTTAATAAATGGTATTTAATATATCTGTAACAACTGCCTAATATTTATTTTGGTAATTTTCTTCTTTTTCTTAGTCAATTTGCATTGCTATAAAGGAACACCTGAGGCTGGGTAATTCATAAATAGGTTATTTGGTTCAAGGTTCTCTAGGATGTACAAGAAGCATGGTACTACCATCTGCTTCTGGTGAGGGCCTCAGTCTGCTTCCACTTATGGCAAAAGGTAAAAAGGAGCAAGCATCGCATGGTAAGAGGATAGAATCAAGAGAGAAAGGGGAGGAGGCATCAGGCTCTTTTTAACAATCAATTCTCATAGGAATTCACAGAGCGAGAACTCGCTCATTACTATGAGGGTGGCACCACAATATGCATGAAGGATCCGCCCTCATGACCCAAACACCTTCCACCAGGCCCAATCTCCAACATTGGGAATCAAATTCCAATGTGAGATTTTTGAGGGGACAAACATTCAAACCACATCATTCTTCATATATGATTTTCTTAGAAAGTTTATATATATATATATATTATTTCCATAAGTTTCCAAAGATACACATTGTTATGTCATGTATACATATGTTTTTGATGTAAAAAAGGATCAGTGAAAATAGAAAATTATAGCTCAAATTACTTTTCTCTATGCAGAACCAGCCTTATGAGTAATAGGTAGCTATTTGCAAAGGCTGTTGCTTTGTTTTTTTCTGTATACCTTTGACTAAAATGCTGTAAGATGCCTTCTCTTCTTTCATCTTTCCTTCTTTTATTTTGGCCTATTCTTGGAACTTTTGTCATAGTTCTTGACTATTGCAGGTTGTTTAATACTGAAATTAATTATATCTTTGCAGTATTTGTTTGACTCCATATTTATACTCTGCCTTTTATAGACTGACCTCCCTAATGTTACTGCTTAAGTGCTAACAAATTTGGAAAACTTAATAAAGGGAGTGAACAGTTCCTAGACTAAAAGAAATCAGACCTATTTATTCATAGACTTACCACAGAATGATTTTCATGGGACTAACTCTTGAAAAATTCCATTTTTTAAAAACAGAAACAGACTGAAATAATTCACTGTAAGGAAATTTAAAGTTACTTATATTTCTTCATTAATAGATTATTTGAATCTGAATTCATTGTTTACTAAAAGCTCAGTCTTTGATGCTCTTCTTTTGTTACTAAGGGGCGGGGCGCATATATAAGGAAGATCTGGAGTGACTTTGTTGGCCAATTACAATGTAAAAAAAAAGTCTGTTATTTGTAATGCATAAGCAGGAGGAATTTAACAGAAACTCCACCTTCTAAGATGACCAAGGAAAATAGGATGAGAAGGAAAAGGGAAAACTTAGCTTAGAATAAAATTATGTGATTGGAAAGATCTAAAACGAGTAATATTAGCAACCAAAATCAAGTTTACATTCCCAACCCATTAGCTAAATCTAGAAAAGAACTTGACATTCTAATACAAGTAGCTGCTTGAAGAGTTTAGACAACTTTCTTTGCATAGATATTTAGATAAAAGGAAATTAATGCATATGTTTTACATATGTTTTATACATAATTATTTTATCTGTGACATAGAATTTAATGGAAGAAAACTATTCTTTAGAAAAACAGACTCAAGGGAAAACAGCTGGAATTCTTATAGCTTATAAATGAAGTGCCTGAAGGTAGCCTTAATATAGTTTGCTAAATGCTTCCAAAGGGTTGCCAACAGGTCTCCACATCTTTGAATTAAAACATACCAGGCTTCTTAAGGAAACTCAAAGTAGATCCAAGCTGGCACAGCATTTCCGGGCCCTGTGATCCAATGAATTAAACTTCAGTCATCACTTCCTAAACAAAGCAGAGCGGAGTTTCTTATGCAGGCAAAATTTCCTTACCTCAATTTCAACTGCTGCTTTTGAAAGGCCTTGTGATGAGGCCCAAGGGAGCTTTGATCTGAGAATCACAGGAAATGTTTTTTCCACTTTTCAATAAAATTCCAAGTTTTTTTTAACATGACCACTCAGTCTTTCTATAACTATTTTGCTTTAATAACTTATGTTGTATAATGAGGTAAATAATTCACAGTGGAGAATGAAAAAGGGGCATGTGTGTGTGTGTGGGGGGGAGTGTGTGTGTAAACTATTTGCAGGGAACTGATACTAGTAATTATGATCCTTTTTCAATCCTTCAAAAATATAGTAGAGATGAGTCACTTAGATGTGCATTTTGATGCTGCTCAATTAAGAAGCATGCTATTTACAAAATTATCCTGAAAGAAGAAAAATATTACGGTTGACTCCTTCCACCTGGCTAAAACACAGATTGTTATTTTATTGTCAGATTAGAAACATGTCAGAAAGTCTCTTTCTGTAATTTTAAAGTGTACTGTGTTATTGTTATTCACAGACAAAATTTTCTTTGTTTTCCATCTATATACACTAATGTTTAGTATTTAAACACATAATATTAAATATTTGAAAAAATCTCTGGGAATCAGGAGACCAATCTGCCAAAAAAGAAAAAAAAAATCCCCTTTCAACTTATGGCTTTTACTAGTACCTTCAGTATTAGAAATTTCAACCACTTTGTGAGTTTTTAACAGTCTATATATGAGATAATTTATTGAATGGGTTGTAGGGTTTTTTTAGATGAGAAAAAATTTGCCAATATTAAGTAAGAAAGTATAGAATGTCATAAATGCTAGAAGGAAACCAGTCTTCTATAAAATTTTGACCCCACATACCTGTAAGTAACATAATATATATACAAAAGATCTTTGTAAATTGCCATGCTCTCTCTGTAAAAGTTGGTTATTGTTACAATATGAATGCTGTAACCTGAGTTTCCCTAAGCATCTTCAAACTGTGGAAGCCTTAGTGACATTGGAATGACATTAATTTAAGTTGCAATAGATAGTCCTTGTTCCCACCAGTTCAGTCAAGATCTCAGTCCCTGCAACATTCTCCTGATGACTTGCCAGAGCTCTTAAAGCAGTCCAGCCTTCAATCTTAGTGGCACATCTTCTTCTACTGAGCACCACCATCTTGGAGGGCATGGAAGTTGCTTCTTCTGATTCCAGTGACCACCTTCCTGGGGCAGTGCAGTCATCTCCATGTGGACAGATCACTACTTCCACTGTGTCCTCGCAGCTACTGCATTGCCCCACCAGGCAGTATGGCTGAACACCATAGCCACATTCTGCTGGAAATTTTCTTTGGCCCCCCAACAAGGGTCTAGAGCAGTGATTCTCAACACCTGCTGTACACTAACTTCTCCTGGGAGGATTTTTAAAAATACCAATGCCTAGGCCCTGCTCTCACCAGACTTTTGGAAACCAAATCCCGAGGTTAGAGCCTGGGCATCAGTATTTTTTTTAAACATACAGGTGATTCTGATGCACACTGAGTGTTGAGGGCCACCCTGAGGGATGCGGAAGTACCTCTCTTTCCCCTGTCATGTGTCCTCTGGTAAAGGGGTCACAAAAACTGTACTGCATGTGCCTCCGGCTTAAAGAGGTTCTCTGGAGCCTTGAAAAAAATACAGAGTGGAAGAAATAGCTACATGAAATTTTTATTCATGTTCAAATTTGTAGTGATAGTATACAGTTGGCCCTCTGTATACATGGGTTTCTTATGCATGAATTCAACCAACCTCAGATAAAAAGTATTTGGAAAAAAATACAATAAAAAGTAATATACATTTTTAAAATACAATATTAAAACTATTTGCATAGCATTTACATTGTATTAGTTATTTTAAGTACTTTAGAGATGATTTAAAGTGCACAGGATATGCCTGGGTTATTTGAAAATACTATGCCATTTTATAGAAGGGACTTGAGCATTCATGGATTTTGGTATCTGCAGGGGTCCTGGAACCAGTCCCTCACAAACACCAAAGAATGACTCTATACTCCAGGTATGAGAAAATGCTGTTCCATTTTTATACTCTTACGTTATTTTAAGTGTGTATTTTATAATGTGGTACATAAATAAGTGGAGTGTATGTAATTGTACATGCTCAAAATATTTTACTTACTCTCCTGTGTGTCTCCTCCTGCTCCCAACCACTGCTGCCTTTATTTAGATTTTCGCCATCTTTTTCATAGCCTCTTGTTATATGGTCGCTGATTCTTATCTAACCCCTTCCAGTTTGTTCTCACACTGCTCCCAGACGTTTAGCTCTAAATTTCAAATCTGATGATGTCCCTACCCTTTTAGATTTTACCCTTTTATAAATTTTCAAAGCTTGCCTTTTATTGGTAAGGTTTTATTTAAACACCTGCACTGGAACGTGAGGTCTTCTCTACTTTGGTTCATACTTTTCTCTTCAGCTTCATATCTAACTGAACCCAGTTCTTACTGTATCTTACATTCATGTCACAATGAAATATCCAGAGTTCTCCAAATGTACCATACAACTGTGCCATGATTCTTCTTGGTAGACTCACACCACCTTTACTTTCTGATGAATAAGAGTACATTCTCCAGACTTAATTCAAGCCCCACCTTCTCCATTGATTAACATCCTGATTTCCCATGGCCTCACCCAGTTGGCAATGACTCCTTCCTTTATGAACTCATCATACTCTGTGAATACTTCTCTCACAGCACCTATAAAGCTTCATTCCACTTACTTATTTATGTAGCCTTCTCTTCTGTTTAAATTGTTTATACTCTTTGGGGGTATGAATCATGTCTTAGTCTTATCACCAGCACCCAAAATACTGTATGACGTATGAGGTATTTAATGGTGCTTATCAAATAAATGCCTTAATTCATTAACTCCTATATATGAGTTAGGGGCTCTTCCTCGGATGTAACCTAGAGCTTCTGAATTTAAAAAAAATTAGGTAAAAGGCCTGACAAAAGATTTTTTTAGTTTATCTTTCAAACCTGGGAAATAATAGATAATGATGTATCTATGAATGTCAGTTGGCAGACATTGCTAAGTGTTTTTCAAAGCAGTGGGAGTCCCCAATCCAGACATATATGCCAACCATGAAACTATAAATAAGTATCTGTGTACTGCAATTAATAGCTTATTTGAAACTGGATAACTTCTGCAAGCATGGAGTATTTTAAATCAGGAACAAACTAGCACCAAGCGAGTTTTGGTAAGTTTCTGTTACACATGGGGAGAGATTTTAAACATCACTTAGGTGCTTAAATAGTTAGAAACACACTAATTTCAGACATTAGTTTTGGTTATAAGCTGATGTCATAACTGGCCTAATCCTTTTTCTTTCTTTCTTTTTCTTAAAATAATCTGATCTATAAGAACAATTGGCAGATGTTATTTGAAAATGGGCTACACACACCAAAATTCTGTGGAAAGCTACACAGGTAGAGGAAAAAAAGGAAAAAAAAAATTCCTACTTCTTAAATGAGATGGAAAATTCCCATTTTGGGATTAAGAAGAAGAAAAAAAGCCAACCTCAATTTATAAGTGCTTTGCCAAACATATAAATTACAAACATTTATGGTTTATTTTTGAATACTCTTAATTGCTAAGATGTAAACTCAACATTTCAAAAGTCTCTACATTATTTATCCAGTCATATAACCTTGAAAGAAACAAACTGTCCTAAAGCATGAACTATTTTTAAGTGAGCTAATATCTGTGGAATCCTTTCCCTAATGGATTTCAGGGTTAAGGGCATGTCTGATCCACTGTGCAGGAAAGCAAGATGTGCTCATTTCCTTCCACTGTATGCATGAAAATGATGACGACTTATCCTCAAAGTGCAAGCTAGGAACTATATGTCAAGTGATGTATAAGACTATGTAAAATATACATGTATGCAAGAAATGTGTACATCTAAACACTCCAAAGGTTTGACTGTATAATATGACTTTTAATGTCAGAATGAGAAGAAGGAAGCATTGGACAAGAATAAAGAAAAATCCTATATTTACTTTTTAAATTAAAAAGCATAACCACATCTTCTATGAGTTCTAACAAAATCCTACACATAATTTCAAGATGAACTTAGCAGTTGGTGGGGATAAAGAAGGATGAGACTAGAAAACCAAATTTTTATTATTTGTCAACAGACAAATGGGCAGATGCTAGGAGTAAGTAGAAGAGTAAGTAAATTCAGAGGGAATTTTAAAAAAGAAACTGGGGCAAGGTAAGGGTGGCTTTAGTTTGCAAGATTACTCATGTTCGATATTATGACTGTGCTTCCTGTACTAATTTCCATGTCCGTTCAAGCTGAATTCACACACCTGTTGATTGGTACTTTACTTGGTTTCAGGGGTCTCTCTCAAATGTAGCCTAGAGCTTCTGAATAAAAAAAAAAAAATCAAGTTAAGATATCTGATGAAAGTTTTTTTTCTACTTGTTTGCCTTGATTTATATAGTGCATCTAACAAAGCCATTGAAATTAAATCACATATCCAAAATCTGTTAGGAAAAGGTAAGTAGAAGAAATAAGGTTATGTGAAATTGGGACTATTTTGAAAAGTCCAGGATGTATGCTGGCATCTGTTTCTCAATTGTTTTCTCAGCCCATTGAAAATTACTGTCCAGGCTGTGGATCATCTTGTCAGGGGTTTCTCCCATCTAATAAAATATGAAGACCCTCTCCACCTTTTGGAGGACAATGCTGGTATCTTGGAGTTTGATATTACCATGTAGAAACCAATATACTAACTTGTAAGAGCCAAAAGTTTATTTACTCCACCTACTGTTGAAATTTTATCACAAAATCTGACATTCTTTGGGAAAATGATTATAAAAGCCACACGTTATAACATCTATTCAGTTGTAATTTAAACATACCTGAATTTTCAGCCATTTGCAGTGGCTCACGCCTGTAACCCCAGCACTTTGGGAGGCCGAGGCAGGTGGACCACTTGAGGTCAGGAGTTCGAGACCAGCCTGTCCAAAATGGTGAACCCCCACCTCCCACCCTGTCTCTACTAAAAATACAAAATTAGCCAGGTGTAGTGGTGTGTGCCTGTAATTTCAGCTACTTGGGAGGTTGAGGCACAAGAATGCTTGAAACCAGGAGGCAGAGGTTGCAGTGAGCTGAGATCGTGCCACTGCACTTCAGCTTGGGTGACACAGCGAGAGTCTGTCTCAAACAAACAAACAAACAAATAACAACAACAACAATTTTCAAGGGAAGAACAAGTTTTCTACTATCAATTCCATTAACTCCAACTACACAACTCAGATTGTGTTTTTGAGGTAGCACAGTAAATGGGGCATTAGTCCTGCGTGCTCCTAGGTAAACTCTCTGAGCTTTAATTTTCTCACTTGTGTGATAGGAATCATTCTACACACCCAGTTTCTCTCAGAGTAGTTGAGGGGAAACCGCTGGAGCAATGGACAAAAAAAGCCCTTTGACACCTGAAGATATTGGTGTTCCAATCTGGAACCTGCAGGAGGTATGCTTATGCCCCAGCACCTAATCATACAATGGTGTCTTTGCCCTCTTGCCTCCTGGCTCACAGCTTCTTACAGACTTGAGTCAGAAGTGGTTTTGTCCTCCACCTTTTAGCAGAGCAGGAGAGTATTTCTGTTGCCTTCTTGCGTGGAGCACTGTCTGGTCTTTAACTGACAAGGGCTAAACTCCTGATTGCTATTGTCTACTTCGAATTGTGCCCCTGCTTTTGTTTTGCATTTCTGTCCAAGAAAAATGCTGATCTTGTTTTTGACATGGGCTATGTCTTTTTGGTCACTCTGTTGTCAACCTATATATGTGTTTAGAGTGGAGAGTATGCATCAAAGAAACATACTCAATGTTCAAGAAATCTTTAAAGAAATGCTATCTTCTCAGCTCTGGGGCAATATTGTGTTGAGTCAACTTACCCAGACAACTTGGCTGGAAGGCTTTATTGGTGCAAGTATTTCATAAACCGCAAAGTTCTATACAAACATAAAACATTATGTTGATGTGCATAAGAAAGAAAACCTGAGGTTTATCTTTTTCTGAACTTCACCAGCCATTCCTGAGAATATCTGACATTCAGTGTTGTCACTTCAATAGCAGCACAGATGAGTGACAGAGTGTGGCCCACAAACTGCTGATCCACGGATTGTTACTGATCTGGGGCAAGATAAGTTGAGAAAGTGCGAACGAGCACCTAGAAAATTTTAGAGCAATTTGATAAAGTAACTTTACATTCGTTATATCTAATAATTTAAATAATTCACTTATTATATATTTATATATTTTACATTTCATTTTTCTTGTACTTTACAAAATACCTGTGATGAATTGAAAATTGAAACTAGATCCTTTACCACAGATAGGTTTATACTGTTACTTATGCTTATTATATTTCATCAAATATGATTCCATCAATTTAACATGTGCTATTATCTTTATATATTAATACAAAAGAAGAAAACAATGCTACCAATTAAGCTATCCACAAGTCCTATATATTACTTAGTTTTTAAAATCTTATATTTACTGAAAGAGCTCTTTTAGTAAAGTAAACACAATTTTGGACTTAACACAACTTTAAAGAATTTCATATCAGTCTTATGTTGGTACAAAAGGAAAATGCTAATGCAATAAATTAATGAAGAAGATATTTCCTAAACTTCTTTACAATCTGAGTCCAATGCTTCTGACTCACTTTTCAACTTAGAGTTGTTAATATCTGTATTTTCAACACAATATTGCCCCAGAGCTTAGAAGATGGTATTTCTTCAAAGGTTTCTTGAACATTAGTTGCAAATTTTTCTCCCCAAATTACTGGCCTTACTAAAAAGTGTCTATGGTCAGTTACTTATAATTTAGGAGCAAACTATATCATAAGTTTTCATGCCTGTAAGTACTATCCTTTCCTAGGTTCCATAGAGCACTTGATAGTTGCTTTGCAAGAAAAAATGAAATCGTAGCTATCTTTTCAAAAACAAATATCTGTTTCTTCAGTATCAAATGTATACTCAATGTTCTCTTTCCACGCTTTATTGCAAATATAATAACTTTTTTTGTGTTAATGCTCAGTTGTATTGTAATCTTTTAAAATACATTTTAAAAGACAATTAAACCCAACACGTATATTATTAACAAGACATTTAATTCCATAGAAGTGATGAGAATATGAAAACCGTGACCGAGCTTGAGAATGCTTAGGCAAGGTCTGGCTGACTGTAATTGCAATTACAGATTATAAACTGTATCCTAATAACATGAGCTGTCTTTACAACCTTTCATTTTATTTTTTCAGGGATGGGATCTCGGTTTGTAGTTCAGGCTAGGATGCAGTGGCTATTCAGAGGTACAATACTAATAGTGTACTGCAGCCTCAAACTCCTGGTCTCAAGTGAGCCTCCCAAATAGCTGGGACTATAGGCAATTGCCACCACACCCAACCTTGAATTAATGACTTTTAAGAGTGAGCTATCATTTTGCCTATAACTTAAAGATACCTAGGTTCATGATTAATATTTACTCCCAGGAGAATCACTAAACTTAATGCTTCTAAATTTAAATCCTTTGAACATAAAGGAATTATTTAACTGTATGGAAATTGCAACGTTCCATTGACTAAATCAACTAACCTGCTAGAGAGTTCAGTAAATAGCTAAGTGGTTTAATTTATTGAACTACTTACTCCAAAGACAGAGTATATTTAGCACATTATAACAAACAGCACCTATAATGTGTAAGGCATTATTCACAGCAACCTTTTAAATTAGGATGCTATTAGTTCTCCCATTTGTAAGACCAGGCAACAAGAGCACAGAGAGGTTAATAAGTTGTGGGGCCAGGACTCAAAACCATATGTCTACCCCAAGGGTCGAAAGACTGAGCTTTTAACGTATGCTATTTTGTTTTTCAACAAGTGAAATTATTTTGGCTACACTTAGTTTTCAGAAGATCTCATAGTTAATTTAAAAAATTATTTTTTAAAACTTTCCAGATCATGAAAGCACATAATGGGAGAATAAACGACAACTCTGAATTTAAGCAAACAAACCAACTGCACTGGTTGAGGCTGGGAGCGTGAGTGGAACCAGCTGAGGAAGATGTGGCCCAATCAGAGCCTTTACCAAGTCTTGGTAATAAATGCCCTTGGCAAATAAACACAATCAGAACAAAAACTACTTTCCACTACCACTGAAAGGAAAAAATGTTGGCAAAGATTATGGAAATGTGGTGACTTGTAATTATTCAGCTGAGGGGGAATATAAACTGGGACTTACATAGACTTTGGATGCCAAACAAAACTATTATAATGAAATTCTAGGAAACCAAATGTAAATCAAAACTGTGGTCCAGGCTACAACATTTCTCCACTATTGAATATATAAAAGTGAAATTGGATCACCAAGGAGGACAAAGCAAGTAATGATATCAGCTATTTCTCACAATGAAATCCTAATAAAAATGCAACTGAGTTTGTTAAACTTCAATTGTCTGAGGTAGATGCATTTCCTCTTGTTATTTAAACAGCAGATTCTTGCTTACCTAAAATACAGAGCCCCAAAATGTCCATTTGCCCAATAAAATCTTTGTTTAGGAAATACAATACATGAAATACTCAAACAATAGGGTATAATATATGTTATGAAATTTATATTTCATAGACAATTTAGTTTCCCATGAGTTAAATGAATTTCCAGATCATTGTGTGATTAAGTTCTTTGGTTCTAAGAAAGTTTAAAGTAAAGCTTAGGTAATGGCCAAGTTAAGACGAATAAAATAATTGAATAGAAAAACACTATTTGAAATTATAATACAATTAATACCAAATATTTGATTTTACTAAATTATATAAACTCAGATAAACCTTATTCAATTATAGCAGTAGTGCTTTCTAAATTTCAGCATCATTTAGAAGGAAAACACTGGAAGATATTAAGGGACAATCCGTTGTGGCTAGAAGACAATATTACATCTTTTATGTGCGTTTTAAAATATTTATACTGTTCTTTTCATATACTCATTATGTATCGTGTTTAATCTTAAACAAATAAGATGTTTTACTTTATTACATTTTGAAACTTGGATTGGCCTAGGAGACCTTATTTGGTCAATGTGTGAGGATGTGGAGGCCATCCTATCAGAAGGATGAGCTCCAGCCTATGTTGGGTAATTTTATATGTAAACTTGGTTGAGCCAAGGCACCAGGCAATCCATCAAACATTATTCTGGATGTTTCCATGAAAGTGTTTTTTTGGATGAGATTAACACTTAAATTGGTAGAATTTGAGTAAAGTAGATTACCTTCCATAGTGTGGATAGGCCTCATCCAACCAGTCAAAGGCCTTAATAGAACAGAGACTGACCTTCCTCGAGGAAGAATGAATTCTGCCAGCACATTGCCTTCAGATTCAAGCTGCAACTCTCCCCTGGGTCTTTAGCCTGACAGAATCTCCATCTTGCAGATTTTGAATTTACCAAGCCTCCCACAATTGTGTGAACCAATTCTTTAAAATATCTCTCTTTCTCTCCTCTCTCTCTCTATATATATATGATGTATGAATCATATATAGGATTCTATATATATTTGATATATATGATATATGAATTATATATATATATATATGGGGAGAGAGAGAGATATCCTATTGATTCTATTTCTCTGGAGAACTCTGACTAATACAACCCCATGAAGGACTGAGAGTGAAGCCATCACTTATTTGCTGTCCCTTAGAAATCTGGGATGTATTGGCATTTATGTGTCCTTAGCTATATAGACTTAGATAAAATATTAATCAGTTTTTAACTACATTCGTCTTCACAAAACAGACAAGTGGTCTAAAGATTCTCTCATATGAAAAACTCAAGTTGAGATTATGTTAAAATTTTCAGCGCAAATAAGTCTCAAGACACTTCATAACTACATTCCAATAAAAAATCATTATTGAATTAAATATGAGAAATCTGTTATGAAATCTATTATAAAATTGTAACTATCTGAAAATCCATTTGAAAAATAGATTTATGTTATTAATGAACCATGCCTCAGGTATGTAATGTGCTAGGAAATAATAATTCAAGTTTTTAAAACCTGATATTTGTGTAATTTGTAAATAAATAACCGGGGATATGTACAAAATATGGTTTAATAAAATAAGTGATCATTCAAACACATTTACACACTAATTTTAGATGAATGTCAAGCAGAATAAACATTTAAAAAAGCTAACTGATAAAATCAAATGCCTTCAAACCAATCTTTGCTGCTAGAAGTCAGAAAAATTGATACTATTAGAGGGAGCAAGTAGTGACAAGAAGGCTTCACAAAGGGGTTTCTGGCTTTGCCGATGTTTTGTTACTTGAGCTTGGTTTGGTTATATCGACGTATTCAGTGCATTAAAGTTCATTGAGTTGTGTTCTATAAATAGCCTTTTTTCTCTATGTTTATTAAGCTTCACTAAAAAGTTTTAAAAAATGGCTTTAAAACCAGAAAATGTATCCCCCTACAAATTTTGAATGAATAAATGCAGTTAATTTGTATATATACCAATTGCGATTATAAAGGGAGACCATAAGGTGCAAGCACTTTCTGACCATCAAAGAAACAGGCTAAAATTTTAGAAGGTTTGGAAATTTCGCATGTATGTTCATGAGCGGTATTAGTTTGCAGTTTTCTTGTAGTGTCTTTGTCAGATTTGGATATTAGGGTAGTGCTGGCACCATACAATGTGTTGGGAAGTATTCTTTCCTTTTCGTTTTTTTCAGAGACTTTGTTTAGGATTGGTGATATTTCTTTCTTAAGTATTTGGTATGATTCCCTAAAGAAGTTATTTGGGCCTGAATTTTTATAGGAAGATTTTTAACTATAAACTCAATGTTTTAGTAAATATTAGGCTATTCCCATTATTCATAAGTGAGGGTTGGTGGACATTCGATGATTTTTTTCCCTTCAGTCTAAGTTAAGTTCATTGGCATTAAATTTTTATAAACAACTTTTGCTTAATTGAAGTTTAATTTACTTTTTTTTTAGTTTTTAAATGTAAAAGCTAAGATTATTGATTTGAGGCCTTTTTTTTCTTTTCTAATATAGCCATTGTTACTATAATTTCCCCTCACATACTGCTTTAACTGCATTCCACATTTTCATTCAGTTCAGAATATTTTCTGATGTATAAAAAATCTTTCTTTGATATACAGGTTATTTAGAAGTGTGTTATTTAATTTCCAAATATTTGGGATTTGTCAGATATCTTTTATTGATTTTAGTTTAATTCTACTATGTTTATACAACATATTTTGTATACCATAAAACCTTTCAAATTTAATAAGACTTGTTTTATCGCCCTGAATATGGTCTATCTTGGTAAATCCTTACTGTGCACTTGAAAAAAAATGTGTATTTTGTTGTTTCTGGGTGGATCATTCTAATAGTTTTCTAGTAGGTCGAGTTGGTTGGCAGTGTTATCCAAGTGTTCAATATACTTACTGATTTTCTGTCTATTTCTTCTACAAACTTTTGAGAGGTATGTTGAAACTTCCAGCTATAACTGAGAATTTGTCTATTTTTCTTTGCAGATTTATCAGTTTTTGCTTCATGTAATTTGAAACTCTGTTATCAGGTGTAAAACCACTTAGAATTGTATGTCCATTTGATGAATGGAATCTTTTATCATTATAAAATGGCCCTTTTTATCCCTGGTAATATTCTTTGCTCTAAAATCTGTATTATCTAATATTAATACGAGTGATTAATGGTATCATGATATATCTTTTTCCATCCTTTAACATGTAGCCTATTTGTGTTTTTATATTTAAGGTGGGTTTCTTGCTGGTAGAATTTTTTTGTTTGTTTTCAATACAACTTCTGCCTTTTATTTGGAGTGCTTAATTAATAATGAAATTACTGATACAGGTGAATGTAGGCCTATCATATTCTTATTTGTTTTCAATTTTTCCATGTGCTCTTAGTTCCCCTTTACTGTATTTTCTGGCTTCTTTTTGATTTTTTAAAAATTACTTCATCTTATTTACTTTTTTGGTTTATTAATTATAACTCTTTGTTGTGTATATGTGTTTAAGTGTTATGTGTATGTGTTATGTACACTTTGAAGCATAAATTTTTAACTTATCACAGTTTTTCTTATCTGTATACCACAGCATCTATATAATAAGAACCTCATGTCAGTATACTTTCATATCTCTCCTCCTGGCGTTTGTAATATTATTGTCATATATTTTACTTTTACATATATTATAGATCCTAAGATCCTATGATACACTGTTTTTTTTTTTTTTCTTTTAACAGTTTTTAAAAGACATTTAAAAAATAAGAAATTGGATATAGTTTGGGTCTATATCCCTGACCAAATCACATGTCAAATTGTAATCCCCAGTGTTGAATGTTGGGCCTGGTGGGAGGGGCTTGAATCATGAAAGCAGATTTCCCCCTCGGTGCTGCTCTTGTGATAATGAGTGAGTGTTAGCGAAATTTGGTTGTTTAAAAGTGTGTGGCACCTACCTCCTTGCTCTTTTCCTTTGGCTCTGGCCATGTGAAGATATGCCTGCTTCCCCTTCGCTTTCTACCATGATTGTAAGCTTCCTGAGGTCTCCTTAGCCTTGCTTCCTGTACAGCCTGCAGAACTGTGAGCCAATTAAATCTCTTTTCATGATAAATTAGGTATTTCTTTATAGCAGTGGCGAGAACAAACTAATACAGAAAGTTGGTACCAAGAGGTGCTATAAAGACACCTGAAAATGTGGAAGCAGCTTTGGAACTGGGTAATGAGTAGAGGTTGGAATAGTTTGGAGGGCTCAGAAGAACACAGATAGATGAGGGAATGTTTGGAACTTCCTAGAGACTTGAATGGTTGTGATCAAACTACTGATAGTAATAGAGACAGTGAAGTCCAGGCTGAGGAGGTCTCAGATGGAAATGAGGAATTGGAGTAAAGGTCACTTTAATAAGTAAAGGTGGCTTATTGGGATCTGGAGTAATGGTCACTCTTGCTACACTTTATCCCTGTTCTAGGGATCTATGAAATTTTAAACTTGAGAGAGATTGTTTAGGGTACCTGGCAGAAGAAATTTCTAAGAAGCAAAACATTCAAGATGTAGCCTGGCTACTTCTAAAAGTCTATGCACATATGCATAAGCAAAGAAATTATCTGAAACTGAAACTTATATTTGAAAAGGAGGCACAGCATAAAAATTTGGAAAATTTGCAGCCTAGCCATATGGTAGAAAAGAAAAATCCCATTTTCTGGGGGAGGAATTCAAGCCAGATGCTTAAATTTGCATAACTAAAAGGAAGGCAAGTACTAACAGCCAAGACAATGGAAAAAAGACCCTGAAGGCATTTCAGAGACTTTCATGGGAGCCCCTCTCATCACAGGTAGGAGGGCAAAATAGTTTCATAGGGCAGGCCCAGGGCCCTACTGCTCTGCACAACCTTGAGATGCTGCTCCCTGCATCCCTGGGGGCTCCAGCCATGGACCAAAGGGGCCCAGGTATTTGGGCCACTGCTTCAGAGGGTGCAAGCCATAAGCCTTGGTAGCTTTCACATGGTGTTGAGCCTGCAGGTGTGCAGAGTGCAAGAGTTGAGGCTTGGTAGCCCCTGCCTATATTTCAGAAGATGTGTGAAAAAGCCTGAATGTCCAGGCAGAAGTCTGCTGCAGAGGCAGAGCCCTCATGAAGAACCTCTACTAGGGCAGTGCAGAGGGGAAATATGGGGTTGGAGCCCCTACACAGAGTCCCCACTGGGCACTGCCTAGTAGAGCTGTGAGAAGAGGATCACCATTTTTTCAGACCCCAGAATGCTAGATCCACCTACAGCTTGCCCCAAGTGCCTGGAAAAGCCCCAGGCACTCAATGCCAGCCCTTGAGAGCAGATGTGAGGGCTCAGCCCTGCAGAGCCAATGGTGTAGAGCTGCCCAAGGCCTTGGGAGTCCACCCCTTGCATCAGCATGCCCTGAATCTGGGACATGGAGTCAAAGGAGATTATTTTGGAGCATTAAGATTTAATGACTTTCCTGCTGGGTTTTGGACTTGCACAGGGCCTGTTGCTCCTTTCTTTTGGCTGATTTATCCATTTCAGAAAATGAATATTTACCCAGTGCCTATACCCCCTTTTGTAACTTGAAAGCAACTAGCTTGTTTTTGATTTTACAGGCTCGTAGGTGGGAGGTACTAGCCTTGTCTCAGATGAGATTTGACTTTGGACTTTTGAATTAATACTAGAATGAGTTGATACTTTGGAAGACTGTTGGGAAAGCATGATTGTGTTTTGAAATGTGAGGACATGAGATTTGGGAGGGTTTTAGCAGAATAATATGGTTTGGATCTGTGTCCTCCCAAAATATCATGTCAAATTGTTATCTCTGTTGTTGGAGGTGGAGCCTGGTAGGAGGTGACTGGATCAAGTTGGGCAGATTTCCCCCTAGGTGTTGTTGTCATGATAGTGAGTGAATGCCCGTGAGATCTGGTTGTTTAAAAGTGTGTGGCACCTCCCACCTCGCTCTCTTCCTCCTGCTCTGGCAATGTGAAGGCATGCTTGCTTCCCCTTCACTTTCCACCATGATTGGAAGTTTCCTGAGGCCTCCTCAGTCATGCTTCCTATAGGGAGCCTACAGAACCACAAGCTGATTAAACCTCTTTTCTTTATAAATTACCCAGTCTCAGATATTTCTTTATAGCAGTGTGAGAACAGACTAATACAAATGTTTTTCTAATTACTTATATAGTTACCATTTCCAGTGCTTTTTATTCCTTTAAATAGATGCCCATTTTCATCTGGTATCATTTTTTTCTGCTGATAAACTTCCTTAAATTTTTTTTTATTGTAATAAGTAGTCTGCTAGTGATGATTTCAGATTTTGTATATCTGAGTAAGTCTTTATTTACCTTTGTTTTAACAAATATTTTTCCTTGGTAAAGAATTCTAATAGACAAGTTTTTAAAAATGTCAATATCAGCCCTATAGTTGATAACATCTCCTTAATTCTTACCACGCTAAATCTAATCTCCGATTTGTAGAGTTTGAGATTCATCCTATCATTTTAGTTGATTGTCTTACTACTTTAAAATTAATTTTCAAATACAGGCATATGGGTCTCCTTCCTCATCCTATTTATTTTTCTGCCTTCTCTTTAATGTTGCCTTCTTTTCAGACTGATTTATTTTACTTAGCAATATGTGTTTAAGTTTCCTCCAGGCCTTTTCATGGCTTGATAGTTTATTTCTTTTTAACACTGAATAATATTCTCTTGTCTGGAAGTACTCTAGTTTATTAATCCATTCATCTCCTGAGGGACATCTTTGTTGCTTCCAAGTTTTGATAATTGTAAATAAAGTTGCTATAAATATCCATGTGTGTGTTTTTGTTTGGATAGGTTTTCAACTCATCTGGATAAATACCAAATGTGCAATTGCTGAAAAATATGGTATGAATATGTTTAGTTTTGTAAGAAACTGCTAAAGTGTCTTCCAAGTAACTGTACTATTTTGCATTCCTACCAACAATGAATAAAAGTTTCTGTTGCTCCACATCCTCATCAGTGTTTCTTGTTGTATTTTGAATTATGGCCATTCTAATATGCAAGTAATGGTATCTCATTGTTGTTTTAATTTGCTTTTCTCTGATGACATATGATGCAGAACATCTTTTAATATGCTTATTTGCCATCTGTATAATGTTGTTGATTTGTCTGTTTAAGTCTTTAACCCATTTTCAAGTCAGGTTGTGTGTTTACTTATTGTTGAGTTTTAAGAGTTCTTTGTATATTTTGGATAACAGTTCTTATTCAGATGTGTGTTTTGCAAATATTTTCTCCCAATCTGTGGTTTGTCTTTCCATCCTCTTTATATTGTCTTTCACTGGGCAGAAATTTTTAATTTTAATGAAGCTCAGTTTATCAATTATTTCTTTCATGGATAGTGTTTCTTGTGTTATATCTAAAAAGTCATTGTTACACCGAAGGTCATCTAGATTTTCTCCTATGTTATCTTCCGTATATATCCTGGAATTCCATATGGAATATATATCCTGGAATTCCATAAGAATATATATGGAAGGAATATATATCCTTCTAATATATCCTGGAAGATATATATATTTACATTTGGGTATAGGATTCATTTTGATTTAATTTTTGTGAAGGATGTATGTTGGTATCTAAATTTATTTTTTTGCGTGTGCACGTCTAGTTGTTCTACTACCATTTGTTGAAAAGACAATCTTTACTCAATTGTATTTTCTTTGCTTTTTTTTTGTCAAATATAAATTGGGTATATTTATGAGGGTCTATTTTTGGGATTTGGGTCTGTTCCATTGATCTGCCTATTTCTTTCACCAATACCACAGTGTCTTAATTACTGTAGCTTTATAGTAAGTCTTGAGATCAGGTAGTGTTTGTCCTCCAACTTTGTTCTTCTGCTTTAATATTATGTGACTATTCTGGGTTTGTTTCTTCATATACACTGTTTGTCAGTATCCACAAAGTAACTTGGTTGGATTGTGATGGGAATTACATTAAATTTATAGATCAAGTTGGAAGAACTGACATCTTGATAATATTGAAATTTTTATCGATGCTCTTTGCCATTTAAATCTTATTTGATTTGATATGTTTCATCAGTGTTTTGTAGGTTTTCTCATATAGATCTTGTAACTTTGTGTTAGTTTTATACCTAAGTATTTAATTTTTGGGGTGCTAATGTAAATAATAATTTGTTTTTAATTTGAAATTTGACTTGTTTAATGTTATGCAGGAAAGTATCTGACTTTGGCATATAAACTCTGTATCCTGCAACTTTTCTACAGTTGCTTATTAGATTTGGGAGGCTTTTTTGTGGGGGTGATGAGGCAGTTTTTTTGGATTCTCTGTGTAGACAACCAAGTCATTTGTAAACAAAGACAGTTTTATTGCTTCTTTCCCAATCTCTATACTTTTAATTTCCTTTTTGGTTTGTTATACTGCATTAGTTAGTACTTTCAGTATGCTGTTGAAAAGCAGTAGTGAGAGGCAACAGACTTGCCTTGTTCTTGATCTTAGAGAGAAGGCTTCAATTTTCTCACCATTAAATATATTAGCTGTAGGTTTCTGTGGATGTTCTTTATTAAGTTGAGGACGTTCTTTTCTATTATTAGTTTTTATCATGAATGGGTGGGAGTTTTTATCAAGAATGGGTGTTGGATTTTGTCAAATACTTTTTCTTCATCTACTGATACAATCATGCAATTTTTTAGACTGTTGATTATAATAATTAATTTTTAAAAGTTGAATCAGCCCTGCATACTTGGGATAAAACCCACTTGGTCGTGGTGTATATGGTTATGCATCACTTAATGATGGAAACATGTTCTAAGACATGCATCATTAGGAGATTTCACCATTTTACAAACCTCATAGAGTGTACTTAAATAAACTTAGATGGTACAGCTTTCTACATCTATGATATATAATATAGCCTATTTTTCCTAGGCTACAAACCCATTACAGCATGTTACTTTCCCAGATACTGTAGGAAATTACAATGCAATAAGTATCTGTGTATCTAAATATAGAAAAGTGCAGTAAAGATGTGGTATTATAATATTATATCATCCATCAGTGACTGAAATGTCATTATGTGGTGCACAATGATAATTGTTTCTATACATTGTTGGATTCAATCTGCTAATATTTTATTTAGAATTTTTACTTCTATGTTCATAAAATATATTGGTATGTAGTTTTCTCTTCCTGTAATATCTTTGTTTAGTTTTCATATTAGGTAAGGCTGTCCTCATAAAATGAGTTAGGAATTAGTCCCACTGCTTCTATACTCTGAAAGAGATTTTAGAGAATAGTACAATTTCTTCTGAAGTGTTTGGTAGAATTCTCCAGTAAACCTCTTTGAGCATTCTGCTTTCTGTTTTGGAAGGTTATTAATTATTTGTTGAATGTCTAGAATAGATATAGGACTATTCAGATTGTCTATTTCTTCTTTTATGAGTGTTTGGTCATTCTTTTAAGGCTTTTGTCTACTTCATCTAGTTTATCAAATTTGCAGGTATAGAATTATTCATAATATTGTTTATTATAATATTAATGTACATAGGATTTTAAAGTTTATAGTATTTCCCCTCTTTCATTTCTGACATTAGCATCTTGTGTCTTTTCCTTCTTTCTTTATAAGCCTGGAAAAAATATTATAAGTTTTACTAATGTTTTCAAAGTAACAGCTTTTGATTTTGTTGATTTTTCTCTATTGATTTCCTGTTTTCAGTTTCATTGAGTTCTGCTCTAATTTTTATTGCTAATTTTCTTTGGCTAACTTTGGATCTAATTTGTTATTTTATTTCTAGTTACCTAAGATGGAAGCTTAGATTATTTATTTATTTAATTTTTAAAAAAATTTCCTAATTTTTAAATAATGTTTTAAACTTTTGAGTTCTGGGGTACATATGCAGGTTTGTTATATAGGTAAATTTATGTCATGGGAGATTATTGGACAGATTATTTCACCACCTAGGTATTAGCCTATGAAAGAAAAAATGTTAAAAGTAGCTAGAGAGAAAGGTCATGTCACCTAAGAAGGGAAGCTCATCAGACTAACAGCAGATGTCTCAGCAGAAATCCTATAAGCCAGAAGAGATTTTGGGCCAATATTCAATATTCTTAAGGTAAAGAAATTTCAACCAAGAATTTCATATCTGGCCAGACTGAACTTTATAAGTGAAGGAGAAATAATATTCTTTTCACACAAGCAAATGCTGAGGGAATTTGTTACCACCAGACCTGCCTCACAAGAGCTCCTGAAGTAAGCACTAAATATGGAAAGGAAAGACTGTTACCAGCCACTACAAAAACACACTTATGTACACAGACCAGTGACACTATAAAGCAACCACACAAACAAGTCTGCCTAACAACCAGCTAGCATTAAGATAACAGGACCACATCTACACTATTGATAATAACATTGAATGTAAATGGGCTAAATGTCCCAATTAAAAGACACAGAGTGGCAAACTGGATGAGAAACCAAAATTCACTGTTATACTGTCTTTAAGAGACCCATCTCACAAGCAGTGACACCCATAAGCTCAAAATAAAGGAATGGAAAAAATCTACCAGGAAAATAGAAAGCAGACAAAAGCAGGGGTTGTGATCTTAATTTCAGAGAAAGTAGACTTTCAACCAACAAAGACGTAAAAAGACAAAGAAAGGCATTACATAATGGTAACAGGTTCAATTAAACAAGAAGACCTAACTATTCTGAATATATATGCACCCAACACAGGAGCACCCTAATTTGTAAACCAAGCTCTTAGAGACCTTTAAAGAAGCTTAGACTCCCACACAATAATAGTGGGAGACTTCAACACCCCACTGACATGATTAGGCAGATCATCAAGGCAGAAAATCAACAAAGATTTTCACAACCTGAACTCAGCACTGGATCAAATGAACCTGAGAGACATCTACAGAACTCTACCCCAAAGCAACAGAATATACATTCTTCTCACCACCGCATGGCATATACTCTAAAATTGACCACATAATTGGACATGAAACAATATTTGGCAAGTGCAAAAGAACTGAGATCATAACGACCACTCTTTCAAACCACAGCACAATAAAATTAGAAATGAAGACTAAGAAAATTGCTCCAAACCATGAAATTACTTGTCACACAATGTGTGATAATCACATCATGGTAAATTGGGTATCTATTGCCTCAAGCATTTATCCTTTCTCTGTGTTACAAACAATCCAATTATACTCTTTTAGTTATTTAAAAATGTATAATAAATTATTGTTGACTGTAGTCACCCTGTAGTGCTATCAAATACTAGATCTTACTCATTCCATCTAACTACATTTTTGTTCCCGTTAACCATCTTCACTCTCCACCCCACCTCTGACTCCACTACCCTTCCCAGCCTCTGGTAACCATCATAAAACTTTCTATCTGCATGAGTTCAATTGTTTTAGTTTTTCTAGCTCCCACAAATAAGTGAGAAGTGACATTTGTCATTTGTCATTTGTTATTTCCAAATATTGGCTATTGTGAGTAGTTTGATAATGAACATGGAAGTGCAGATATCTCTTCTATATACTGATTTCCTTTCTTTTCGGTATATGCCTAGCAGTGGGATTGATGGCTCATATGGTAGTTCTATTTTAAGCTTTTTGAAGAACCTCCATGCTGTACTCCATAGTGGGTGTACTAATTTACATTTGCCCCAACAGTGTTTGGGAGTTCCCTTTTCTCCACATCCTCACCAAAATTTGTTATTGCCTATCTTTAGGATAAAAACCACTTAAGCTGGAGTCAGATAATATGTCATTATACTTTTGATTGCATTTCTCTGATGATCAATGATGTTGAGCATCTTTTAATACATCTGTTTGCCATTTGTATGTCTTCTTTTGAGAAATGTCTGTACAGATCTTTTGCTCATTTTTAATCAAATTATTAAAGTATTTTCCTATTGAATTTGTTGATTGTTAAAAAGCAGAAGCTTTTTAACTTGATGTGACCATATTTGTCTATTTTTGCTTTGGTTGCCTGTGATTGTGGTGTACTAATACTCAGAAAAACTTTGCCTAGACCAATGTCCTAGAGAGCTTCCCCTATGTTTTCTTGTAGTATTTTTATCATTTATCATTTCAGGTCTTATATTTAGGTCTTTAATCCATTTTGTTTTGATTTTTGTTCATGGTGGGAAATAGGGGTCTAGTTTCATTCTTCTGCATTTGTACCAGTTTCCTAGCACCATTTATTGAAGAGACTGTCTTTTCCCCAATGTATATTCTTGACACTTGTTGAAATGAATTTACTGCAGATATGTGGATTTATTTCTGTGTTCTCCATTCTGTTCCATTCGTCTGTGTATCTGTTTTTATGCCAGTACAATGCTTTTCTTTTTACTATATCTCTGTAATATAGTTTAAAGTCAGGTAATGTCACTCCTTTAGTTTTGTTATTTTTGCTCAGGATGCCTTTGTCCTGGGTCTTTTGTGGTTCCATATAAATTTTAGGATTTTTAGTTCCTGTGAAAATGGGAATCTGTGAATAATGCAATTGGCATTTTGATAGAGATTGCATTGAATCTGTAGATTGCTCTAGGTAGTATGAACATTTAGCAATATTGATTCTTCCAATTCATGAATAAGAATATCTTTCCTTTTTATGTCCTGTTCAATTTCTTGCTTCAATGTTTTGTAGTTTCCATTTTAGACATCTTTCAATTCTTTGGTGAAGTTAATTCCTAGATATTTAATTTTATCTGTAGCTATTGTACATGGAACTACTTTTTAATTTCTTTTTCAGATTGTTTCCTGTTGGCATACAGAAATGCTACTGATTTTTGTGTGTTGATGTTGTTTCCACAACTTTACCGACTTTTAAAAAAATCAGTTTTAATAGTTGGTGGAGTCTAGGTTTTTCCAAATACAAGATTTGAGTATAAGAAACTGACTTTTTCTATTCCAATTTGGTTGCCCTTTATTTTGTTATTTTGTCTGATTGCTCTATCTAGGACTGCCAGTACTATCTAGAATAACAATGGTGAAAGTTAATATCCTTGTCTTGTTCCAGATCTTAGAGAAAAGACTTTCAATTTTTCCCCATTCAGTATGATTCTAGCTGTGCGTGTGTTATATATAGCTTTTACTGTGTTGAGGTATGTTCCTTCTATACCCATGTTTTTGAGGTTTTTTTTTTTTTTATCATGGAGTGATGCTGAATTTTATCAAATGTTTTTTCAGCATCAATTGAAATGATCATATTGGTTTTGCACTTCATTCTGTTCATATAATGTATCACATTGATTGATTTGCATATTTCAAATCACCCTCACATTTCTGAAATAAATCCCACTTGATCAGGATGAATGACCTTTTTAATGTGTTGCTAATTTCACTTTTTAAGTATTTTGTTGGGGATTTTTGCATCAATGTTCAATAGAGATATTAGCTTATAGTTTAATTTTTTGATATATCTTTGTCTGTTTCTTTTTTATGTGGTTATTACTGGCCTTGTAGAATGAGTTTGGAAGTATTCCTCTTCCTCTACTTTTCAGAATAGCTTGAGTAGGATTGGTATTGGTTTTTCTTTAAGTGTTTGGTGAAATTCAGCAGTGAAGCCATGAAGTCCTGGGTTTTCTTTGCTGAGAGAATTTTTATTATGGCTTCAACCTCATTACTTGTTATTGGTCTGTTCAGATTTTGGATTTCTTCATGGTTTAATCTTCATAGGTTGTACATGTCTAGGAATTTATCAGTTTCTCCTAAGTTTTCCAATTTATTGGGTATATGGTTGCTCATAGTAGCCTCTAACGATCCTTGGAATTTCTGTGGTTTCAGTTGTGATGTCTCTTTTTTTATCTCCCATTTTATGTATTTGGGTCTTCTCTTTTTTTCTTAGTCTGGCTAAATATTGTCAATTTTATCTTTTCAAATAAGCAAATTTTTATTTCATTGATCCTTTATGTTTTTAATTTTAATTTCATTTATTTCTGCTCTGATCTTTATTATTTCTTTGCTTTGACTAATTCGGGGTTTGGTTTGCTCTTTTTTACTTCTTTAAGATCCATCTTTAGGTTGTTTATTTAAAATTTTTCTACTTTTTTGATATAGTCACTTTTGTTATAAGCTTTCCTCTTAGTCCTGCTTTTGCTGTATTCCATGGGTGTTATTATGTTGTATTTCTATTTCCATTTGTTTCAAGAAGTTTTTAACTTTTCATCTTAATTTCTTTATTGA
This sequence comes from Theropithecus gelada, assembly GCF_003255815.1. Taxonomy (NCBI): domain Eukaryota; kingdom Metazoa; phylum Chordata; class Mammalia; order Primates; family Cercopithecidae; genus Theropithecus; species Theropithecus gelada. Next base: position 137,173,682 of record NC_037669.1, read on the forward strand.
ACCACTAGTCATTGAAGATAATATTCTTTAGTTTCCATGTGTTTGTATAGTTTCCAAAGTTCCCCTTTTTGGTTTTTTTTTTTTTTTTTTTTTTTGAGACGGAGTCTCGCTCTGCCGCCCAGGCTGGAGTGCAGTGGCCGGATCTCTGCTCACTGCAAGCTCCGCCTCCCGGGTTCACGCCATTCTCCTGCCTCAGCCTTCCGAGTAGCTGGGACTACAGGCGCCCGCCACCGCGCCCGGCTAGTTTTTTGTATTTTTTAGTAGAGACGGGGTTTCACCGTGTTAGCCAGGATGGTCTCGATCTCCTGACCTCGTGATCCGCCCGTCTCGGCCTCCCAAAGTGCTGGGATTACAGGCTTGAGCCACCGCGCCCGGCCCCCCTTTTTGTTGATTTCCAGTTTTATTCCATTGTATTCAGAGAAGATATTTGATATGACTTCATTTTTTTTGAATATTTCAAGACTTGTTTTGTGACCTAACATATGGTCTATCTTTCAGAATGATCTATGTACTGAGGAGAAGAATGTTTATTCTCCACTACTGAATGAAATTTTCTCTAAATATCTATTTAGGTCCGTTTGGTCTAGAATGCAGATTAAGTTCAATGTTGCCTTGTTGATTTTCTGTCTTGATGATTTGTTAAATGCTATAAGTGGTGTGTTGGAGCTCCCAGCTATTATTTTATTGGGGTCCATCTCTCTGTTTAGTTCTAATAATATTTGCTTTATATATCTGGGTGCTGCAGTGTGAGGTGTATACATATTTACAACTGTTATATCCTCTTACTAAATCGACCCCACTGTCATTATATAATGTCATCTTTTGTCTCTTTTTAGATTATTGATTTCTACATGTTTCTTCTTTTCTATTATGTGCATTTGGTGCTGTAAATTTCCCTGCAAGCATAGCTTTCACTCTGTCCCACAAATTTTGGTAAGCTGTATTATCATTTTAATTTAGTTCAAAATATTTTTTCACTACTCTTTAGATTTCTTCTTTGATTGCTGTTTTATTGGAAGGTTTTTAAAATCTGTATGTATTTTGGTAAATACATGGGATTCTGCATGTATTTCCCAGCTATCTTTCTGTTATTGTTTTCTACTTTGATTCCATTGTGGTCTGAGGGCAGATGACAATTTATAGTTGTATTGTTTAAAACTTCTTAAATTGCTTTTAGTGGCCCAGACGGTGGTGTATCTTACTGAATATTCCATGTGAACTTTAAAAAAATACATAATCTGCTATTGTTGGATGAAGTTATCTACAGATGTTGATTGATTGATGATGCTGTTGAGGTCAAATAGGTCCTTACTGATTTTCTGCCTACTAGATCTTTCAATTAAATTAATAGTTACTAAATTCAATTAAATTAATAAAGAATGTTAAAGTCTCCAAGTATAATAACGCATTTGTTTTTTCTTCTTTCAGTTCTATTAGTTTTGCTTCACATAGTTTTGACACTCTTCTAGAAGCATTGACCCTTTTATCATTATATAATGTTCAGTTTGTCCCTTATAACTTTGCTTGTAGTCTGAGCTGTCTAAAATTAATAACATATATTAATATAGTTGGATAAATTAAAACATAATAACTATGTTTTCTGTTGGTTAGTAGTAGTGTGGTATGTTTTTCACCTTCCATTTACTTTTAATTTATATCTATTTTAATACTTAAAGTTGTAGAGTTTATTGAGAGTTTTTAACATGAAGGGCTGTTGAATTTTGTCAAAGGCCTTTTCTGCATCTGTTGAGATAATCATGTGGTTTTTGTCTTTGGTTCTGTTTATATGCTGGATTACATTTATTGATTTGCGTATGTTGAACCAACCTTGCATCCCAGGGATGAAGCCCCTTGATCATGGTGGATAAGCTTTTTGATGTGCTGCTGGATTCTGTTTGCCAGTATTTTATTGAGGATTTTTGCATCGATGTTCATCAGGGATATTGGTCTAAAATTTTCTTTTTTGGTTGTATCTCTGTCAGGCTTTGGTATCAGGATGATGTTGGCCTTGTAAAATGAGTTAGGGAGGATTCCCTCTTTTTCTATTGATTGGAATAGTTTCAGAAGGAATGGTACCAACTCCTCCTTGTACCACTGGGAGAATTCGGCTGTGAATCCATCTGGTCCTGGACTTTTTTTGGTTGGTAGGCTATTAATTATTGCCTCAGTTTCAGAGCCTGCTATTGGTCTGTTCAGGGCTTAAACTTCTTCCTGGTTTAGTCTTGGGAGAGTGTAAGTGTCCAGGAAATTATACATTTCTTCTAGATGTTCTAGTTTATTTGCGTAGAGGTGCTTATAGTATTCTCTGATGATAGTTTGTATTTCTGTGGGGTCGGTGGTGATATCCCCTTTATCATTTTTTATTGCATCTATTTGATTCTTCTCTCTTTTCCTATTTATTAGTCTTGCTAGAGGTCTATCAATTTTGTTGATCTTTTCAAAAAACCAACTCCTGGATCCATTGATTTTTTGGAGGGTTTTTTGTGTCTCTATCTCCTTCAGTTCTGCTCTGATCTTAGTTATTTCTTGCCTTCTGCTAGCTTTTGAATGTGTTTGCTCTTGCTTCTCTAGTTCTTTTAATTGTGATGTTAGGTGTCAATTTTAGATCTTTCCTGCTTTCTCTCGTGGGCATTTAGAGCTATAAATTTCCCTCTACACACTGCTTTAAATGTGTCCCAGAGATTCTGGTATGTTGTATCTTTGTTCTCCTTGGTTTCAAAGAACATCTTTATTTCTGCCTTCATTTCGTTATGTACCCAGTAGTCATTCAGGAGCAGGTTGTTCAGTTTCCACGTAGTTGAGCAGTTTTGATTGAGTTTCTTAGTCTTGAGTTCTAGTTCAATTGCACTGTGGTCTGAGAGACAGTTTGTTATAATTTCTGTTCTTTCACATTTGCTGAGGAGTGCTTTACTTCCAACTATGTGGTCAATTTTGGAATAAGTGTGATGTGGTTCTGAGAAGAATGTATATTCTTTTGATTTGGGGTGGAGCATTCTGTAGATGTCTATTAGGTCTGCTTGGAGCAGAGTTGAGTTCAATTCCTGGATATCCTTGTTAACTTTCTGTCTTGTTGATCTGTCTAATATTGACAGTGGGGTGCTAAATTCTCCCATTATTATTGTATGGGAGTCTAAGTCTCTTTGTAAGAGCTATTTATGACAAATCCACAGCCAATATCACACTGAATAGGCAAAAACTGGAAGCATTCCCTTTGAAAACTGGCATAAGACAGGGATGCCCTCTCTCACTACTCCTATTCAACATAGTGTTGGAAGTTCTGGCTAGGGCAATCAGGCAAGAGAAAGATATAAAGGGTATTCAGTTAAGAAAAGAAGAAGTCAAATTGTCCCTCTTTGCAGATGACATGATTGTATATTTAGAAAACCCCATCTTCTCAGCCCAAAGTCTCCTTAAGCTGATAAGCAACTTCAGCAAAGTCTCAGGATACAAAATCAATGTGCAAAAATCACAAGCATTCTTAAACACCAGTAACAGACAAACAGAGAGCCAAATCATGAATGAACTCCCATTCACAATAGCTTCAAAGAGAATAAAATACCTAGGAATCCAACTTACAAGGGATGTAAAGGACCTCTTCAAGGAGAACTACAAACCACTGCTCAGTGAAATCAAAGAGGATACAAACAAATGGAAGAACATACCATGCTCATGGATAGGAAGAATCAATATTGTGAAAATGGCCATACTGCCCAAGGTAATTTATAGATTCAATGCCATCCCCATTAAGCTACCAATGAGTTTCTTCACAGAATTGGAAAAAACTGCTTTAAAGTTCATATGGAACCAAAAAAGACCCTGCATTGCCAAGACAATCCTAAGCCAAAAGAACAAAGCTGGAGGCATCACACTACCTGACTTCAAACTATACTACAAGGCTACAGTAACCAAAACAGCATGGTACTGGTACCAAAATAGAGATATAGACCAATGGAACAGAACAGAGCCCTCAGAAATAATACCACACATCTACAGCCATCTATCTTTGACAAATCTGAGAAAAACAAGAAATGGGGAAAGGATTCCCTATTTAATAAATGGTGCTGGGAAAATTGGCTTGCCATAAGTAAAAAGCTGAAACTGAATCCTTTCCTTACTCCTTATATGAAAATCAATTCAAGATGGATTAGAGACTTAAATGTTAGACCTAATAACATAAAAATCCTAGAAGAAAACCTAGCTAGTACCATTCAGGACATAGGCATGGGCAAGGACTTCATGTCTAAAACACCAAAAGCAATGGCAACAAAAGCCAAAATTGACAATTAGGATCTAATTAAACTAAAGAGCTTCTGCACAGCAAAAGAAACTAGCATCAGAGTGAACAGGCAACTTACAGAATGGGAGAAAATTTTCGCACTCTACTCATCTGACAAAGGGCTAATATCCAGAACCTATAAAGAACTAAATCAAATTCACAAGAAAAAAACAAACAACTCCATCAAAAAGTGGGCAAAGGATATGAATAGACACTTCTCAAAAGAAGACATTCATACAGCCAGCAGACACATGAAAAAATGTTAATCATCACTCACCATCAGAGAAATGCAAATCAAAACCACAATGAGATACCATCTCACACCAGTTAGAATGGCAATCATTAAAGAATCAGGAAACAACAGGTGATGGAGGGGATGTGGAGAAATAGGAACACTTTTACACTGTTGGTGGGACTGTAAACTAGTTCAACCATTGTGGAAAACAGTGTGGCAATTCTTCAAGGATCTAGGACTAGAAATACCATTTGACCCAGCCATCTCATTACTGGGGATATACCCAAAGGATTATAAGTCATGCTACTATAAAGACACATGCACACGCATGTTTATTGCGGCACTATTCACAATAGTAAAGACTTGGAATCAACCCAAATGTCCATCAGTGACAGACTGGATTAAGAAAATGTGGCACATATACACCATGGAATACTATGCAGCCATAAAAAAGGATGAGTTCGTGTCCTTTGGAGGGACATGGATGTAGCTGGAAGCCATGATTCTCAGCAAACTATTGCAAGAACAGAAAACCAAATATCGCGTGTTCTCACTCATAGGTGGGAATTGAGCAATGAGATCACTTGGACACAGGAAGGGGAGCATCACACACTGGGTCCTATTGTGGGAAGGGGGGAATGGGGAGGGATAGCATCAGGAGATATACGTAATGTAAATGATGAGTTAATGGGTGCAGCACACCAACATGGCACATGTATATATATGTAACGAACCTACATGTTGTGCACATGTACCCTAGAACTTAAAGTATTAAAAAAAAGGAAAAAAGTTGTAGAAAACACACAGTTGGATCTTGTTTTTCAATGCACTCTAACAATCATTGTCTTTTTTTTTTTTTGGAGATGGAGTCTCACTCTGTTGCCCAGGCTGGAGTACAGTGGTGCAATCTTGGCTCAGTGCAACCTCTGTCTCCCGGGCTCAAGCAATTCCCCTGCCTGAGCTTCCAAGTAGCTGGGATTACAGGTGCATGCCACTACACCCAGCTAATTTTTTATTATAGTAGAGATGGGGTTTCACCATGTTCGCCAGGTTGGTCTCGAATTCCTGACCTCAGGTGATCTACCCTTCTTGGCCTCCAAAGTGTTGGGATTACAGGCATAAGCCACCACACCTTGCCAATCATTGTCTTTTAATTGGTGTATTTAGACCATTGAAATTTACAGTGATCATTGATATAGTTGGATTTATATTTATCTTATTTGTTAGTGTTTTGTATTTGTTGCCATTGTTCTATCTTTCTATATTTGTCTACTGTACTTTTTTTTTTTTTTTGCCTCCTGTGCTTTTAATTGAGCATTTTAAATGATTCTACTTTTTGTTTTCTTAGTTATCAAGTATAGATCTTTTAAAAATTTTATTTCTTTAGTGCTTGTTTTAGAGTTTGTAATATACATTTACAATGAATCTAAGTCCACTTTCAAATGACACAATACCATTTAAAGTAGTAGTATAAAAACAAAATAATCATAATTCTTTCCTCCTGTCTTATGTGTCATTGCTGTCATTTGTTTCACTTATTCATAAGCTCATGCATATTTACATATATATGCTTATGTATATACATTCACCTAAGTATGCATAATTAAATACTTTGCTGCTATTATTATTCGAACAAACTCTTATCTATTAAATTAATTAAGAATAAGAAAAAATAAAAGTTTTTGTTTTACCTTTATTCATTCTCTGACATTCTTCCTTTATCTAGTTTCTCTTTTATTAATTGCAACCAATTCTCTCAATTTTTGTTTGACTGAGAAAGCCCTTATTTCTCCTTCCTTTCAAGGATAATTTCACAGGGCACAGAATTCTAGGTTTGTATTTTTTTTTTCTCTTAACACTTGAAATATTGTTCTATCTAAAATATCTAAAACACTGTTTGAATATTTTACTCTACTCTCTGCTTGCTTGCATGGTTCTTGGGGAGGTTTCACCTAATTCTTTGCTCCTCTATAGGTAAAGTGTTTTATTTTCCCTCTACTGTCTTTCTCTGTCTTTAATTTTCTGAAGCTGGAATATGACAGAACTAAGGTTTTTTTGGGGGGTGAAGCATTTGTCTGTCTTGGTGTTCTATAAGCTTCCTATTTCTATAATTTGGTGTCTGAATTAATTTGCAATTCACAATCATTATTGTTTTAAATATTTATCCTGCTGCTTTGTTTCTTCTTCTCTAATATTCCAGTTATTCATATTTGTATCTCTTGCACTTGTCCCACAGTGCTTAAATATTCTTTTCTAGTTTTTTTTTTTGTCAGTCTTTTTCTTCTCTTTGTTTTCAATTTGTCAAAATTTCTATTGCTTCTATTTTTGTCTCTCTTAGAATTTCTATCTCTCTGCTTACATTATATATCCCTTCTTGCGTGTTATCTACTTCCTTCATTAAAGCCCTTACTATTTGGATCATAGATTTTTTAAAAATCTTGAATTTAGAAGTCTAGCATTACTTTTATATTTGACTCTGGTTCTGATGCTCATTTGATTTCTTCACACTGTGATTTTTGCCTTTTAGTATGCCTTGTAAATTTTTGTTGAGAGGTCTACATAATACATCGAGTAAAATAAACTGCATTAAATAGGCCTTTAGTATTATGGTGTAAGGTGTGGGGACTGAAAAGTCTTTCAAGAGTCTCCTCAGCAGATCTCCATCTTTTAGTGAGTCTGTGCCACTGAATCATGAGCTTCAGAAGTGCTTTTCAGGTTTCCTCCCACATTAATATTAAACAGGATATTTAGAAGGAGCTGGAGCTGGGTATTTCATTTTCCCACATGGAAGGCTAGAACCACCTTGAGTTAAAAATTCCCTTCTTTTGGGCTTGTTAGGCTCCGATTTCATCCTAGTAGGTTAGGCTCTGAGAAAAACAGAATGCTTTGGGGTATTTCAAAGTGGTTACTTTTTATCTCCCGCTGCTGGAAGCAGGAAGGGTTTTTTCCTCCAATATTCATGGTGCTGACCTGGTAGAGCTTCTGGAGGTGAAAATCCCAGAAGCATGAGGGGTTCCCTACAACTAGGTATCCCTGGAGTTTTTTACTCTCAGCCTTGTGCACATTGATTCTTCAGTAACTTGTTAGTTATGTTTCTTACCTCAGTGCTGGTTTCTGAAGAGACATTTGCTTCAGTTAGTTTTTATTTTCTCCATCTACCTATATCTTCAATTTGGGAGGAGTGATCTTGTGATCTTGCTTGTCTGACAGATCTAAGAAGAGTTGTTCATTTTTTAGTTTGTTTAGCTTTTTACTTGTTTTTTAAGACACAATGGTGACTTCTAAGTTCCTTATATGCTGCACCAGAAACCAGAAGTCTCTTCTATTTTTATTTCACTTTAATAAGAGGTAGAGTAACTCAGGTTTCTATGTTATCACATTTAAGGGAAACACATTCTGTCTGCTTTTCTGGTTATTGGCCAGATGCTTTTATTTACTTATTCATGCAAGAAATATTGGTTGAGCACCTACTGTGTATGTCAAGCTTTTTCTAGGAGTTTTGGATTCATGATGTCAAAGCAACTCCCTTCTATATTGATTATAAGAGGGTTAATCTCCAACGTAGTGAAATAGCTTATTCGTGTGTTGATTTTTTTAACTATATGATTTCTACATTCAGATTAAGCCAATGTCTAGTGAAATACTTTTTTTTAATACTTTAAATTCTGGGGTACATGTGCAGAAAGTGCAGGTTTGTTACATAGGTATACACGTGCCATGGTGGTTTGCTGCACCCATCAACCCATCATCTACATTAGGTATTTCTCCTAATGCTATCCCTCCCCTAGCCCCCCACTCCCCAACGGGCCCTGGAGTGTGATGTTCCCCTCCATGTGTCCACGTGTTCTCATTGTTCAACTCTCACTTATGAGTGAGCACATGTGGTGTTTGGTTTTCTGTTCTTGTGTTAGTTTGCTGAGAATGATGGTTTCCAGCTTCATCCATGTCCCTGCAAAGGACATGAATTCCTCATTTTTCTTATGGCTGGATAGTATTCCATGGTGTATATGTGCCACATTTTCTTTATCCAGTCTATCGTTGATGGGCATTTGGGTTGTTTCCAAATCTTTGCTAGTGTGAATAGTGCCACAATAAACATACGTGTGCATGTGTCTTTATAGAAGAATGATTTACTATCCTTTGGGTATATACCCAGCAAGGGATTGCTGGGTCAAAGGGTATTTCTGGTTGTAGATCCTTAAGGAGTCACCACACTGTCTTCCACAATGGTTGAACTATTAAAGATTTAAACGTAAGACCTAAAACCATAAAAATCCTAGAAGAAAACCTGGGCAATACCATTCAGGACATAGGCATGGGCAAAGACTTCATGACTAAAACACCGAAAGCAGTGGCAACAAAAGCCAAAATTGACAAGTGGGATCTAATTAAACAACAGAACTTCTGCACAACAAAAGAAACTATCATCAGAGTGAACAGGCAACTTACCGAATGGGAGAAAATTTTTGCAATCTATCCATCTGACAAAGGACTAATATCCAGAATCTACAAAAAATTAAACACATTTACAAGAAAAAAAACAACAACCCCATCAAAAAGCGAGCAAAGGATATGAACAGACACTTCTCAAAAAAAGACATTTATGCAGCCAACAAACATATGAAAAAAAGCTCATCACTACTGGTCACTAGAGAAATGCAAATCAAAACCACAATGAGATACCATCTCATGCCAGTTAGAATGACGATCATTAAAAAGTCAGGACACAACAGATGCTGGAGAGGATGTGGAGAAATAGGAACGCTTTTACACTGTTGGTGGAAATACCTCATTCTATATGAGTAAAAGCAAGTTATGACAGCTTAGCAGTTGAAAATGACAGCAGTGATTTTAACGGTCTTAGGGATACAGTGAGTAAACATAAGAATTATTATATTAGTATCATTTCTAACTTAATACAATAAAGCTTTTATTAAAATGCATTTTATCTGCTACAAAATTATACCTTTGCTAGAACAGACATATATTTGCAATGATTGGCTAATGCTGAATCTATGTGCTGTAGACCTAAGTCAAATTGGTTGGCATCTTCAGTAATTATTTTTCCATGCAGCATAATGACCCTGGCCTCCAAGGCCTTCACCAGAAAGCTAAAGTCAGTTTTATTCCCCCACTGATATTATTCCCCTTAGAATTACATTTTAATATTTTGCTTGGGTATTTTTTTCTGGCTCTATTTAAGTGTTTACTTTTTAATAATAAGTTTAAATGCATTTTGAATTTAATTGCTATTTTTGTTTGGTAGTACATCGTGAGTGCTTGCTGTCTTGTGGTTTTCCTCATCCCACTACTGTTTATTGATTTTATCTATTCTCATTGATATGTCTGGTCAATCAATGTTGATTCAATGAATAACTTGTTTTAGTTATACTTGGAGATATCAGACTGAAATGTTATGCTCTTAAACATGTAGCAACACCATCAGGGGCATTAAGAGATAGTGTAATGTAATGCTTATATGCAGAGCTCTGGAACCAGACTCTCAAGGTTTGATTCATTTTTCTTTGCGACTTTAAGCTGATGTGTGTTTGGCTTTCTGCATATAAAAATGAGATCTGTATTAAAATCCAGCTCATGAACTTCTTGGAAGAATTAAATATGTTAAAGTGTATGAGATGCTGAGAACGGTGGCTAACCCATAGTAAATGCTATGTAAATGATTATTATTATATAACATCAAATTTAATTTTGTTTTCCTCAATGTACTTTTTCTTTCCCTGTAATTTGACTTGTATCTTGCATAGTCATTCTCTGTTCCAAGACATTTAGTTAAAAGATTATAGTTTTGTTAGGAAAGAGTGGTTTCTGTAGAAGTACTAGAATACATTTTAGAATCTTTCAATGCCAGGAGTTGCTAGAGAGACTTTAAATATCACAGAACTTATTTTATCTTACAAGTTCAGAAAAAAATTCGAGTTATGGAAATCTGACTCCCATACAAAGAATTTGTGTTTTCCCCCAAAGTATTCCTTGTGCGTGACTGTTACATGATTCTACCTTCTCTCATGTCTGAATAAGATCAGCACTTATTTCATGGCCTGATGTCCAATAAATTCTGCTGATAGACTGACTGTAATTTTCTCCAACACTGTGTACTCCAGTAATTTCTACAGGGTTATCCTATTAGGATCTCTGTGAGACTCTTAAATATCTTTGTCACACCAGTGAATGTCCTTAAATACATTTGTACCATGAAAAATATTTTCTGTGCATTCTCTGACAGAATATTTGCAAGAATAGGCTTTGAACTGAGGAGAAAATCTAAGGGAGAGAGTTTTCAGAACAAAAATGCATTCTTAAGGAATTTCTGGGGAGAGTTCAATTCCATTACTTAACTATGTTTTTTGAAGGGCATACCAATGCCAAGATATGAAATAACCAGGAAGAATATTACTGAGGTGATGACAAACTTTTCCAGTAACAGCCAAAAGTGATACAACTTTCTTCCAAACCAAACTTTGCAATATTTTTAAAGGAAGGCTTGGTAACATTGCAATACCTAGAAGAAAATGAGAAGGTAGGAAGCCATCCTCCCTAGTGACTGATTACACTCCAGACACTGTGGAAGACTGAGAGCTATCTAGATAGGCAGTTTAGGGTGAGATGTCTCAGATGTGCAAGGAATGTTGAGGTGTCTGATAAACAAAACACATTAAGACAGTGATATATAATTAGTGCTTTGAAAATTAATGTTCTCCTTGTGTTCATTTACTTAGAAATAAGCAGCATTCAAAATGACAACAGAACAAAAACATTAAATCAAAACAATAATCTAGGATTAGAGTCACAATGTAGTAAGACATTTTCGAGATGAAGAATATAAAAGTGCAGTTAATTTTCCAATAAAATTAAAAATTAACACAAGATTGTGCATTAGAGGTATTATCAATGACATTTATATTTTTCTATTTATTATAAAATTGAGCTACTTGATGTTAATTTCTACTTCCAAAGTGCACCTGAAAGAACCATATCTAACTAACTCAGCTTTGAACAATTTAAAGCATTTGAACATTACAAAAAATAATAAATGACAGCTAAACATTTTCAAAAGGCTTTGCATCCACATTATTTGAGGGAAAAAATACAGCCTTGACTATGAACAGGTGGAAAATATTATGTTTGTTCAAATTAGTTGAAATGGAATCTGAAAAATGAATTTCTTTATCACTGCAATGACTGGCTTCTGCTGTTGTCAAAAAGATGTAAAATTGGTCACACCTCACAGTGTGATTGTCCCTGCTGAGTGTGGCTGAAGCGGTGGAATTCTTGGTCCCATATTCACTGAGCAGGGTGCTTCTCCTGATACAGTTGTCTCTCAGAGGCTGGGACAGTGACAGGAGACTCTTCTGGGAGGCACAGAGGAAAAACCTGGGTTCCTCTCAGCCATCCAGTTCTACCTAGCTGTCAGTCTACAGGACTCATGAAGCAACATCATGCCCAGAAAGGCAAAAAGGAGATAGAATGCTGAACTTTGTGGCTCTTTAATTTTGAGAACAATATATTTGGTTTGATATAACTCTGATTGTTTTGAATTTGTGTCATCATCTTAACATAGCGAACACAGTACACCGCCCCCCACCCCTACACACACACCCCTATTTGGTTTATACTCTCCTAATCTCTATTCTGTTAAAGTATTGATTATATCATTAAAATATTATTAGTTTATTTAAATCTTTAGTTTAATCATTCAAAACCTATTTTGCCTTTTCCTACTAATTTATACAGTTGCTTTTATTTATTTTTGCCTTTTTATGCAGTCTATCTAATTCTCTTTTATAAATTTGGTTTTGCTTCATCTTGTCTATTTTTATTCTGGTTTCTTATTTGCATTCTTACGTGTTGGTATCTTTTCTCAGCTTACTTCATTTTTTAAAATTATAAGTGAATGTTTTATATCTCCCTCCCAATAAAAATATTTTTATTACTCTCCTAGCTTTTTAAATAATGAGCAGGAATCATGGTCTATGCTATAAAGTGGAGGCTATAAAGTTAATTTGTGCCCCAGGAAGGAGACTAATGATATTTGTCTATGTCTTTCTGGCCTTTGAAACATGAACAACTTCCCACTCAGTTTAAATTGGCATAAAATGTTTTATAAGTCAATTAAATAATAAAACAGTAAGCCTCACTTATAAAAGTATTCAATTCAATCTTAGGATTCAAATTATCACACATATGTAAATTTAGGCCTTGCTTTTTGTATTACTGGTAGTGAAATTTTCTTACACATTCTGATCAGTGACTTTGTGTACTTCTATTGACTTGTACTAAGGTTTGTTTGAACATGTTTTATATATTTGAATTTTACTTTCACTTACTTATTTTAGAGCGGAAGGAGTAATGCACAGGATCAAGAGGAAAAATGGAGAAAGTATTCTCTCCAGTCTTTAATAAACAAACAGAGAGGAAAAAGAAAATTCACTACCAAATCATACATTTTCTTCCAACTGTAAAATGAAATTAACAGTTTCTTCTAATTCAGTTGTCTTTGTCTTCAACTCCATATACAACATAGGAGAACACGTATGTTCGTGAGGCCACAGGGGAACTTGATGTTAACAGAAAAGAGATGTGAACAAAGCCCAAGGCAAATACACAAAATAAAGGTGGAAACTACCTACTAAGAACTAGAACACGGTTGGGATTCAATGAGAATGAACACAAAATTCACCCATTCATATATAATGATTTTTGCAGATGTTAGTTAATGATTTTCGCTTCTGCAGTTTTTGCAAGTCCTGGAATTCATCAGATCTGGAAGGAAACAGTTCAACAGTTCCCAGAGAATTTCTGGCCTACCCATATTCAGGAAGTTATGTGAGTCTCATGAGGAATCCTGTTCTTGTAATAGTTATGGTCCACTTTGTAAACTCTGAAAAGTTGAACTAGGGTCAGCAGCAACTACTATTTATTTGTTGCCCAGTAAGTGCCAGACACAGTGTTAAGCACTTTACACATACTGTGTTATCAATGTCTTCTGACAATCCTATTAAATAAATACTATTATCCCTATTTTATAATGAGAACCCTACAGCTCAGTTAACTTACCTCAAGGTCACACAGCCAGTAAGTGGCAGAGCTGGGACTGGAATCCAGGTCTTAAAGACTATATTCTTAACCATCAATTAATATGGCCCCCCAACTTCCTGAATGTTTATTTAAACTCTGTGAAGAGCAGGCATTTAAAATTGTATTGCTAAATATTTTCAAGTTAACCTTGAATTGCGTGGGAGATGAGCAGATATGATATAGTTTGGCTGTGTCCCCACTCAAATCTCATCTTGAATTGCACTCCTATAATTCCCATGTGTGCTGGGAAGGACCTGTGGGAGATCATTGAATCATGGGGGCAGTTTCCCCCATACTGTTCTCGTGGTAGTGAATAAGTCCCGTGAGATCTGATGGTTTTACGAGGGGTTTTCCCTTTTGCTTGGCTCTCATTCTCTCTTGTCTGCCACCATGTAAGACATGCTTTTCACCTTCTGCCATGATTGTGAGACCTCTGCAGCCACGTGGAACTGTGAGTCTATTAAATCTCTTTTTCTTTATAAATTACTCAGTCTTGAATATGTCTTTATAAGCAGTGTGAAAATGGACTAATACAAGATACATTTGGGAAAAATTCTTCAACATCCTTATTGTCATTTTTAGCTTCATTTAAAATTCAGTGATAAATGGTACCATTTTAAGATCTATGGGCAAGGACAGCATAGAAGCCATAGTTACTAACCACAAAGGATATAAAATACCAAGTTATAAAGCCAAAAATTTCAATCTGTAAGAGTTACACACGGTGTAATATATCATCTTAAAAATGTACAAATCACAAGAGGTTAAGTATCCATGAGCATAACTTTTCTTTAGGGTTCAGGGCTTGCCCTGACTTAAGTATTTTTAAGGTTCTGTCTCTCTTTCCTTGACCTTTCCCCTTACCCTCTTTTGTCTTTCTCTTTCCTTCTACTTTAATGAAAATTGCTCAAGAAATAATTCTTAAACAAAATTTAAAATATTAGTATATTTTTATTTAAAATACCTAAATCCATAAGTAGAGTCAAAACATTTTTTGTGTAAAAATCTCAGATTCAAGGGCAGGGTAGAAGATTCTTCTGTTAGCTTCCAGTTTTCAGATAACAAATTCTAGCCACTTCTTTTTTTTATATCTCTAACATAAGAAAACGTCTCTTTTATTTGGGATCTTACTTCTTCTTATCTGTGCATTATTTCCACTTTCACTAACTCCTCCTGCACGTGAAATATCCTGCAAACCCATTCCTTTGCTCTCATACTGTTAATGTCTACATGGGATGGTATTCACTTGTCCTCTATTGCAGAGTTGACCTGCAGGCCCTTTGGCAAGCAGCACAGTTCTTTTTTTTTTTTTTTTTTTTTTTTTTTTAAATATACTTTAAGTTCTGGGGTATATGTGCAGAAAGTGCAGGTTTGTTACATAGGTATACATGTGCCATGGTGGCTTGCTGCACCCATCAACCCATCACTTACATTAGGTATTTCTCTTAACGTTGTCCCTCCCCTAGGCCCCCACTCACCAACAGGCCCTGGTGTGTAATGTTCCCCTCCCTATGTCCATGTGTTCTCATTGTTCAACTCTCACTTATGAGTGACAACATGCAGTGTTTGGTTTTCTGTTCTTGTGTTAGTTTGCTGAGAATGATGGTTCCCAGCTTCATCATGTCCCTGCAAAAGACTTGAACTCATCCATCTTTATGGCTGCATAGTATTCCATGGTGTATATGTGCCACATTTTCTTTATCTAGTCTATCATTGATGGGCATTTGGGTTGGTTCCAAGTCTTTGCTATTGTGAATAGTGCTACAATAAACATACATGTGCATGTGTCTTTACAGTAGAATGATTTATAATCCTTTGGGCATATACCAAGTAATGGGATTGCTGGGTCAAATGGTATTTCTAGTTTTAGATCCTTGAAGAATCGCCACACTGTCTTCCACAGTGGTTGAACTAATTTACACTCCCATGAACAGTGTAAAAGCATTCCTATTTCTCCACATCCTCTCCAGCATCTGTTGTGTCCTGACTTTTTAGTGATCACCGTTTTAATGGGCATGAGATGGTATCTCATTGTGGTTTTAATTTGCATTTCTCTAATGACCAGTGATGATGAGCATTTTTTCATATGTCTGTTGGCTGCATAAATGTCTTCTTTTGAGAAGTGTCTGTTCATATCCTTTGCCCACTTTTTGATGGTGTTGTTTGTTTGTTTTTTCTTGTACATTTGTTTAAGTTCTTTGTAGATTCTGGATATTAGCCCTTTGTCAGATGGACAGATTGCAAAATTTTTCTCCTATTCTGTAGGTTGTTTGTTCACTCTGATGATAAGTTTCTTTTGCTGTGCAGAAGCTTTTTAGTTTAATTAGATCCCATTTTTAAATTTTGTCTTTTGTTGCCATTTCTTTTGGTGTTTTAGACATGAAGTCTTCGCCCACGCCTACATCATGAATAGTATTGCCCAGGTTTTCTTCCAGGATTTTTACGGTCCTAGGTCTTATGTTTAAGTCTTTGATCCATCTTGAGTTGATTTTTGTATAAGATGTAAAGAAGGGGTCCAGTTTCAGTTTTCTGCATATGGCTAGCCAGTTTTCCCAACACCATTTATTAAATAGAGAATCTTTTCCCCATTGCTTGTTTTTGTCAGGTTTGTCAAAGGTCAGATGGTTGTAGATGTGTGGTGTTATTTCTGAGGTCTCTGTTCTGTTCCATTGGTCTATATATCTGTTTTGGTACCAGTACCATGCTGTTTTGGTTACTGTAGTCTTGTAGTATAGTTTGAAGTCAGGTAGCATTATGTCTCCAGCTTTGTTCTTCTTGCCCAGGATTGCCTTGGCTATGTGGGCTCTTTTTTGGTTCTATAAGAAATTTAAAGTAGTTTTTTTTCCAATTCTGTGAAAAGGAGCTTGATGAGGATAGCATTGAATCTATAAATTTCTTTGGGCAGTATGGCCATTTTCATGATATTCATTCTTCCTGTCGATGAGCATGGAATATTTTTCCATTTGCTTGTGTCCTCTTTTATTTCCTTGAGCAGTGGTTTGTAGTTCCGCTTGAAGAGGTCCTTCACATCCCTTGTGAGTTGTATTCCCAGGTATTTTATTCTCTTTGTAGCAATTATGTATGGGAGTTCACTTATTATTAGGCTCTCTGTTTGTCTGTTATTGGTGTATAGCAATGCTTGTGATTTTTGCATATTGATTTTGTATCCTGAGACTTTGCTGAAGTTGCTTATCAGCTTAAGGAAATTTTAGGCTGAGACAATGGGGTTTTCTAAATATATAATCATGTCATCTGCAAACAGAGGCGATTTGACTTCCTTTCTTCCTATTTGAATACCCTTTATTTATTTCTCTTGCCTAATTGTTCTGGCCACAACTTCCAATACTATGTTGAATAGGAGTGGTGAGAGAGGGCATCCTTGTCTTGTGCTGGTTTTCAAAGGGAATGCTTCCAATTTTTGCCCATTCAGTACGATATTGGCTGTAGGTTTGTCATAAATAGAGATACGTTCCATAGATAACTAGTTTATTGTGAGTTTTTAGCATGAAGGGGTGTTGAATTTTGTTGAAGGCCTTTTCTGCATCTATTGAGATAATCATGTGGTTTTTGTGCATTATTTGCACTTTCACTCACTCCTCCTGCAGGTGAAATATCCTTCTACAAACCCATTCCTTTGCTGTCATACTGTTAATGTCTACATGGAATGTTTTTCACTTGTCCTCTATTGGAGAGTTGACCTTGGAGGCCCTTTGGCGAGCAGCACAGTTATTTTTATTTTATACTTTTTTTGAGACAAAGTCTCACTCTGTTGCCCAGGCTGGAGTACAGTGGCATGATCTCAGCTCACTGCAACCTCTACCTCCTGTGTTCAAGTGATTCTTCTGCCTCAGCCTCCTGAGTAGCTGGGATTACAGGTGTATGCCACCATGCTCACCTAATTGTTTTATTTTTGGTAGAGACAGGGTTTCCCCATGTTGGCCAGGCTGCTCTCAAACTCCTGACTTCAGGTGATCCACCTGCCTCGGCCTCCCAAAGTGCTGGGATTACAGTGTGAGATGCTGCACCCAGCCTAGCACAGTTCATTTTTGTTCAGCAATGATTTATTGAAAGGTTTCTATGTGCCAGACAGTGTGTTTGATGTTGGGGTATAATAACTAAAAAGACAAGGCCTTTGTTATAGGGGCACTCAACAGGTCAGGGGATGAACTTTTCCAGCTTGACTAACTCTTTTATTTTCTGGTTCCCACACTCCCTCCAAACTAAGCCTTTCTTTCTTTTGCCACTTATATTCAGTTAAGCTCAGAGACATTAGCTGAGAGCAATGTCTGAATACTTTGGAGTTTCCTCTATCATGTCCCTCGAAAATGGGGTGATATGGTTTGACCCTCTGTACCCACTCAACTCTCATGTTGAATTTTCAGTGTTGGGTGAGGGACCTGGTGGGAGGTGGTTGCATTGTGGGGTGGAGTTCCCCTTTGTTGTTCTTGTGATAGTGAGTGAGTTTTCACGAGATACGATTGTTTAAAAGTATGTGGCACTTCCTTCTTCTTCTCTCTGTCTTCCACTCCACCATGGTAAGACATGCTTGCTTCCCCTTCACTTTCTGCCATGATCGTAAGTTTCCTGAGGCCATGCTTCCTGTACAGCCTGCAGAACTGTGAGTCAATTAAAACTCTTCATAAATTATCAAGTGTCAGATATTTCTTTATAGCAGTGTGAGAATGGACTAATAAATGAGATTTCTCCTGAAATTTTCTTCCCATAAACATCAGCTTGTTCTAGCAACGTTTTAACCCAGCTTCTCTGGCCAGTGTACTCTTGTAATTGCTTTAATTTTACTCTGCTGGCTTCCAAGGCAGATTATTCTTTTTAATGAAAGGAAGCAGATAATAAATAATAAGTTCACATTTTATAGGGGAAAGGTTTGGTACTTTTCTGCCTTGAGAGCTGAAGAATTGCTGTCTTATTAGAGGGCAGGTGGTAGTTAAGAATAAAGGTCCTGGAATCAGGTTGCATGGGTTCAAATGTAACTCTATCCCTAGCTGTGACCTTGGGCCAGTTATTTCAACTCTCTGGGCTTTGCTGTTCTCTTCTGCTAAACTGGGTTAATAATAGGGCCTTCATGTCAGGACTGTTGGGAGGAATAAGTAGGATTTAGAAGAGTCACATAAAATGCTCAATAATATTATCTATTATTAAAAGCAAGTCCTATTCTTTGATGACCTCAGTACGGATTGATTTGAAATTAGCCTAGGATTTAAAATTTGCTATGTTTCTATGTATTAAGATCACCAAAAAATTATTACACAAAGCATAACTTCTAATGACTTCATCTAGTATTTCAATTTGGGAAATACATTCTAAGAAACTAATTCAAGATGAAGACATACATAGGTACAGAAATATTAATCATATTAACTATTCAAAAGAGCAAAAAGCCACTTCTGGATGTAACTTTCACTTACAAATGTTACATAAATTTTTATATTATATAAAATTAGAGAATTTCCACAAATGTATTTGTAATGTCCATTATTTTATTAATAATATATAATAATGTATAACTTATTTAATAAACATTATTAAAACTATATTTATAAAAATTCTCTAATGGATGGAGAAGACTTATGAGAAAATAGGTTAAAAAAGATAATAAAATGTGTATATTGTACATGCTAAACTCTGAAAAATAACACACACAGAAGAAGATAATTGCACCAAATTTTTCTGAGCAGTTAACTCTTTCTTGATGGGAAGACTATGGGTAGTCTTTCTATTTATCTGCATTGAAACAAATTTATTAATTTATAATATGAACGAAAAGTATTTTTAAATGTTAACATGGATAACCCCAAGTTTCACAAAATGGCATTTGAATATTGAAACCCAGTGGGAATTTTAATTATGTTAAGTCAGTAAGAGATTCCTAAAATATTTGAAGGTGGGAGATGCCTGTTTTTAATAATCTTCTTCACTTAATAAAACGGTTTGTACTCTGTGAACATCTGTTTTGTGATTGTTGACATATCTAGAGATTGGTTGGCTAAATCTTCAGATATCTAAATTTTAGTAATATCAAGCAGAGCAAATGGAAAAATTAAGAGTCCTTAATTATACATCTGAATCTTTTTTCTGGTTCTTTCTATATTTTTATTTTTTATAAATGAAACTATTGGGTCTGACAAAAATCAGTGCACTGTATATTGTGTATTTTTACAAAGCTAGTAGCAGATGTAATGGCAACAAGAGAGAAACCTTGAAGTACTGAGGGAGAAAAATGTGAGGATGAAGCCATAAGAGGCGATAGTAAAAGGCCTGAAACTGGTAATTGGTAGCATCCAGGACATTTGGGGGCTGTGCAATTTCCCAGATCACTGAAAATTCCCTTGGAGAGTGAAAGATACTAGATTTCTGCTATTGGACCTAGAAAGGGGAGGTAAAGGTTATTTGGCCTGCATCTACTATAGCATCTCAGGAATAGACTCATCAGCTTTGTCGTCACTGCCTGAGAAGATCCAGGATGACACCTTAAGGCAAAATAAGTGGAATCAGAAGATAGTTAGGAAGCTGCAGAACCACTGCTAGCTTTAACTTCCTCAGGATCCCAGAGCCCTTGTCCTGTCACTCCCCTTCCTTCCTGGAATAGATACTGTCATGTTCAAAGGGCAGAATTGGGACCACCCTGGTTCTGATTTATGTCCACCGCACTGCCTCTATGTTCTCCCATACGCTGTTCTCTTTTCTTGTGCTTGGGCTTCAAGCTCTCATCTAGAGGGTAGGAGAGGAAACAAAGAATGGTAGAAGAAAACTTCAATTTTGGCGGGAAAAGGCACAACAAAGAGATGCTCGACAAAGATAGCAGATACTCTCTAGATAAATGTGAAGATTTTAATGTGGATTGAATTCTTTCCCCTATTTGTAAAGATATCCTTTCTTCTAAAGTGATTTCTTTTGCTGCTTTCAGTTTATCACCATTATTATCAGTATCATTGTCATTATTATTA
Source organism: Theropithecus gelada (assembly GCF_003255815.1). Classification (NCBI taxonomy): domain Eukaryota; kingdom Metazoa; phylum Chordata; class Mammalia; order Primates; family Cercopithecidae; genus Theropithecus; species Theropithecus gelada. The sequence continues at coordinate 137,194,254 of NC_037669.1, forward strand.
GTATCATTGTCATAATTATCATTGAATAGTGACTTACAGTGGACAAAATACTTTCATATATATTATTTTATTTAATCCTTACAATAACCCTATGTAAAGTTATTATTAGCTTTTTACAGTTGAAGAAATCAAAACTTAGAAATGACATGATTTTTCCATGTAAAAAAGTCAAACTCATATGCTTTGACTCTTGTTTATCGGTTTGGTCCTAGAACTGACATACACTATCATATCAACTGTCCCAAATGACAAATCCTGAGGCTTAAACTGCATTCCATTAAGGCATATCCCAAATTATCTAAATCTTCCTTTGGATACTTTGCCAGTCTAATACTCAAGGCTTATAAAACTCAGAGAAGTCTAAGAAGAATAGAAATAATTCTACTTTTTTTTTTTTTTTTTTGCTTGTGTTAAGAATACTATTTTAATTTATTTGCACTATCCCAAAGTGGCAGTCTTGGCAATATTCTGCTCTGAAGTCTTTCTTGATATATTTTCCATAAATATACAGTTTCCCAAAATGCTTCCACTTTGGTAGCAAAAGAGAAGAAAAGTGTTATTTTAGGCCGAGAAACAAAGACTATGAAGGTTATGGGGAAAAAAAAAAAAAAAAATGTATCATGCACAGTTCTCCAAATTTTAACATAGGTCCAATAAACATTTCCAGTTCCCAGACCATCTTTTGGCTCTCATCAAAGAACTCCAAGCCCTGTTTTTAACTCAAAAAGACCTCCTATACCCTGATAATACCCTTGGTATCAGATTTTAAAAACATAGAGCTGTCAAGTGTCAACATTTTGTGGAGAGGGGTCAAATTAGCATTTCCTCCTGAGAATTTGCACCAGTTTTTTCTATTACTGACTCTGGCACTCAAAGAAAGCAGGAATGTTTGTTATTCCTTAGACCTAGATGAGAAAGAACTCAGCTCTGTTGCTTTCAGGGGATGGTAATATTACTTGATGGCAAAAGTGAAAAAGATATGAAAACTCCCAACTTTGGCAGGATTTAATTTTTTTCTCCATCTATGTTGTCTCATTCAGTATAATAAAACAAATCTTAGAAGGTTGTTGTCTTTGTTAGGGCTGCTAGAACAAAATATCTTATACAAGGTAATTTATGAGTAGCACAAATTTATTGCTCACAGTTCTTAAGGCTGGAAGGTCCAAGATCAAGGCACCTCCAGATTCAGTGTCTGGTGAGGCTTGCTCTCTACTTTAAATATGGTGCCTTGTTGCCATGTTTATGTCCTCATGTGGCCAGAGAGGCAAACAAGTTCCCTCAGACCTCTTTTATAAAGGAACTAATCCCATTCATTACGATTGAGCTCTCATAACCTAATCAACCCCACAAAGCCTCAACTCTTAATTCTACCACATTGGGGAATAGGCTCCAACGTATGAATTTTGGGGAGACACAAACATTCTGAACATAGCAGTTGTAACAAAATTTAGTAAAACTGTATCAATTTGAGATTTACTGAAACATATTTTTGGAGGATTTTGTGTTTTTGATTCAAACATTTATTGAGTACCTATTCTCTACAAGGCACTGTGGGAGGTTAAAAATAGGACTTTTCAACCACACTCCTCTGGTAAGCTTTCCCTACACCTACCCCAGGACGATGTAAGATCATAATCTATATGCTTCAATGGTAGCCAACATTTACCTTGATCATAACAGTCGTTCAAAAAGTATTTACTGAAGGCCTTCTAAGTGTCAGACAGTGTGCTAAGATCTTGAGAGCCAACATCTTCCCTACAAGTTGTGAGCAACTTGAAGACTGAGATTTAAATGAAAAATATTAATACATTAATTGAAATGATACTGGCTAACTTTCTAGAACAAAAGGGGAAAGTGTAGACCCAGGGAGAGATAGGCACTAGGAGTTCAAGTGGCAGGATATGGTGGGCTATTTCCAGCTTTTTAAAATTTTTTTTGAAACAGAGTCCTGCTCTGTCACCCAGGCTGGAGTGCAGTGGCACCATCTTGGCTCACTGTAACCTCCACCTCATGGGTTCAAGCGATTCTCTCGTCGCAGTCTACAGAGAAGCTGGGATTATAGGTGTGCACCACCACGCCTGGCTAATTTTTGTATTTTCAGTGGAGTCAGGGTTTTGCCACATTGGCCAGGCTGGTCTCAAACTTCTGACCTCAGGTGATCCACCCACCCTGGCCTCCAAAAGTGCTGGGATTACAGGCATGAGCTGCCACACCTGGCCTCAATTTCGTCCATCTTAAAATTAAACACCTGTCGGGGTTTTAGGTCTTTGCATCTTGACTCAAGATTCCAAGTCCTTCAAGGGAGAATACAATTAGCCTAACTGGAGTCATAGGCCCATCACTTGAATAGTGATACCTGGACTAATAATCCCGCGAAGCCAGCACACACAGCAATGGAGTGAAAATTCACTCAAGGGATTGAGAAAGTGTTTCCAAATCAAAGAGGAACAGATACAGACAGCTAAAACACAACAAATATACATTGTACACGGCAACACTACACAAAAACCTTTTATGTCTAAGTTCTGGAATTTCAAATGGAAATCCTTACTTTACATTTTCTCCTGCTTCCTGATTCCTCTCATTTACCTCTGGCCTTCATTCAGGAGGAATGTGGAGATAAACGCCCACAAATGCATTGCTGATATGTTCTACTAAACAAGGTAGATAGACTAAGAATCAGTAAGTCACAGAATTCAAAAACAGGTATTAACACTTTGGGTTATGTAGTTATCTAAAGGCTATTTGCTTTTTATCTGGGCTGTATTTTGTATTTTTTCCAAGTATAAACTTATTTATTTGTCCGCATAATTCAGAGAAGTGAATTCCTCACCTTAGAGTCCTCATTTTTGTAGGTACTATGAAAGCCACATTACTTAACATTTTTGTCTCAATTTTTCCACCTACAAAACAGGAGCTAGATACAATCATTGTTAATGCTGCCATATTTAATGCTTGTCTAAATATTTATGATATTCAGACATGGTCATCTTTGTTTTCCCTTCAGAAACTTTAACTTTTAGTCAGGTTGGCCCAGGTAAAAAGATGAAGACAGGTCAAGTCTGATTCTGGGGCTTTCTATTCACTGCTGTCTTATTTCGTCATGCCGTTTTTTCACATTTCCATTTTCTCTCTTAGTGAGATAATGAGTGTAAAAAGTGAACTAAATGGTGTTTGGGGATGGTAAGTCTTGAGCATATAGACATTGTATCCTGAGTCCCACTTCTACACAAGTTGCTCAAATCTCACTGTAAGTGTCATCACGTTTTCCAGAGCCCAGGATGGCTGGCTGACTTCCAGCTATGAGAAATGGCTTTCTGAACATGGGCTGGTGAATCTGGTGCTTTCAAGATTTGTGTAGCCTGTGTCTTCTCAGAGCTGAGGATTCAGTCATTAAGTTCTCAGCAAGAAGGGGGATTCTAGGGCTGTTTACATCACGTAGTACAAACCACATTTGATTACGTGACACATCAGGAATTCATTTAAATCCATAGACAAATCAAGATTCCACACAGTATTACACTCATTTTTTATGACTCATGGGAACGTTTTTCTTGTAAATTCAAATACGAGTGATTTAAAAAAAATTCCTAAATGGTTCTCATTGTTCCTAGATATTTTGTAATTCCTTGTCTTTCTCTTTTGAGAAAAAATGAAAAACCCTTGCTCCTTTATCCTTAGAATACCCTTCAGGTCCTGTTTCTCACTTTCTCTTTTATTGCTTAAGCAACTGATTAGGTTTCTTTACCTAATATCAGGAGCTTCATATCTAGAAAAAAATATTTTTTCCAAGTGAGCTCTGGAAATTTCTGGAAAAGAAGTAGAATTTCTTTAGATTGACATTTTATAATATTTATGATAGCTCATAACATATTATGAATGTGATGGAATCTCTAACTTTCCTTAGCCTCATAGAAATTTTTTAAAATATTCGTTTAAATGCCCTGGCACCAACATCTGTATTAAATTGCCTTTGAAAATAATGTAAAGTTCTACACATTTAGGAAGATCGAAACAAAGCCATCTTCATAATGATACATAGTGCTGAGCCAGGCTTGGGGAAAATATTAATAGTTACTGAGAACTCACTCTTTTGTTTACTTTTTTTTTTTTAAGAGTATTTTTAGGTTCATAGCAAAATTAAAGGGAAGAACATGGATTTCCCATACTCCGTGCCCCTACACATGCATAGTTTTCCTTATTATAAACATTCTTTATCAGGGTGGTACATTTGTTGCAATTGATGAACCTACGTTGACACATCATAATCACCCAAAGTCTGTAGTGTACATTACAGTTTGTTCTTGGTGTTGTACATTCTATGTGTTTAGACAAATGTAAATATGAAGATACATATGCATAATTACAGTACCATATGGAGTATTTTCACTGCCCTTAAAATAATCTGTGTTCCATGTATTCATTTCTTACTTTCTGCAATCCCTGGCAACCACTGATCTTTTAGTCTGCATAGTTTTGCCTTTCCAGAAGATCGTGTTGGAATCATACAGCATATAGATTTTTCAGATTGGCATCTTTCACTTATAATATGTACTTAATATATATAATATGCATTCCTCCATATCTTTGTAGCTCATTTTTTTAGCACTGAATAATATTCTAATGTCTGAGTGTACCACAGTTTATTAATTTATTCATCCACTGAAGATATCTTGATTGTTTCCAAGTTTTGGCAACTAGGAATAAAGCTATTATAAACATTCATGTGCATTTGCGTGTGTGTGTGTGCGGACATAACTTTCCAACTCGTTTGCATAAATGCCAAGAAATGCATTTGCTAAGTTGTATGTAAGAGTATGTTCAGTTTTGTAGACACTGCCAAACTCTCTTCAACAGTAGCTATACTATTTTGCATCCCCACCGCAATGAATGAAAGTTCCTGTTACTTGGTCTCCTTGTCAACATTTTGTGTTACTGGTGTTCCAGATTTTGGACATTCTAATATGTGTGTAATGGTATCTCATCGTTTAATTTGCATTTCTCTGATGACATATGAAGCGAAGCATCTTTTCACATGCTTATTTGCATTCATGTTTTTTCTTGGTGAGGTGTCTGAGTCTTTGGTCCAGTTTTAAAGATTGTGTGTTTTCTTATTCTTTTTTTTTTTTTTTTTTTTGAGACGGAGTCTCGCTCTGCCGCCCAGGCTGGAGTGCAGTGGCCGGATCTCTGCTCACTGCAAGCTCCGCCTCCCGGGTTCACGCCATTCTCCTGCCTCAGCCTTCCAAGTAGCTGGGACTACAGGCGCCCGCCACCGCGCCCGGCTAGTTTTTTGTATTTTTTAGTAGAGACGGGGTTTCACCATGTTAGCCAGGATGGTCTCGATCTCCTGACCTCGTGATCCGCCCGTCTCGGCCTCCCAAAGTGCTGGGATTACAGGCTTGAGCCACCGCGCCCGGCCTTGTTTTCTTATTCTTGAGTTTCAAGGGTTTTTGTATGTTTTAGATAACAGCCCTTTATCAGATGTGTTGTTCACAAATATTTTCTCCAGTCTGTGACTTTTCTCCCCATTCGCTTCAAATTGTCTTTCACAGAGCAGTTTTTAATTTTAATGAAGTCCATCTTATCAATGATTTCCATCATGGATGATGCTTTTGATGTTTTATCTAAAAAGTCACTGTTACACCCAAGGTCATCTAGGTTATCTCTTATGTTATATTCTAGGAGTTTTCTAGTTTTGTGGTTAACATTTAGGTGTATGATTCATATTAACTTGATTTTTCTGAAGGGTGTAAGATTTCTGTTTAGATTTTTATTATTTATTTATTTATTTATTTATTTATTTATTTATTTATTTTGCAGCTGGATGTCCAGTTATTCCAGCATCATTTGTTGAAAAGAGTATCTTTTATCCATTACATTGCTCCTTTGACAAAGATCAGTTGACTGTATTTATGTGAGTCTGTTTCTGGGATCTCTGTTCTGTTCTATTGATCTATTTGTATATTCTTTCATCAATATCACAGTGTGTTGATTACTGTAGCTTTGTAGTAAGTTTTAAAGTCAGGTAGTGCCAGTCTCTAACTTTGTTCTTTTCTTCAATGTCATGTTGACTATTCTAGATTTTTTTCCCACCCCCCATAAACTTTAGAATCAATTTGTCAATATCCACAAAGTAACTTGGATTTTCATTGTAATTATCTCAAATCTATAGACCAAGTTGTGAAGAACTGACATCTTGAAAATGTTGATACTTTCTATCCATGAATATGGAATATCTCTCCATTTATTTAGTTCTTCTTTGATAGCTTTCATTAGAATTTTGTAGGTTCCCTCATATAAATCTTGTACATATTTTGTAAGATTTATACTTAAGTACTTTCTGGGGTGTGCTAATGTAAATGTTATTGCGTTTTTAATTTCAAATTCCCCTTGTTCATTGCTGGTATATGGAAAAGTTATTGACCATTTATATATTCATTTTTTTTGATACAGGGTCTCGCTCTATGGTCTAGGCTGGAGTGCAGTGGTGTGATGCAATCTCAGCTCACTGCAACCTCTGCATCTTGGGCTCAGGTGATCCTCCCACCTCAGCCTCTCAAGTAACTGGGGCTACAAGCAGGCACCACCACACCTGGCAACTTTTTCTATTTTTTTTTTTTTTTTTAGTAGAGACAGGGTTTCTCCATGTTGACCAGGCTGGTCTCCAACTCCTAGGCTCAAGCAATCTGCTCACCTTGGCCTCCCAAAATGCTGGGATTACAGGTGTGAGCCACCATACCTGACCGCTATTGACTTTTTTACATTAACTTTGTATCCTGGAGCCTTGCTAAAATTGCTTAGTAGTTCCAGGAGTAATTTTTGTTTGTTTTAAATCAATTCTTTGAGATAATCATGTTGCCTTTACATAAAGAGTTACATTTCTTCCTTCTTAACTTGTATACTTATTATTTCCTTTCCTTTTTCTGTCTTGTATTAGCTAGACTTCCAGTACAATGTCGATAAAATGTGATAAGAAGAGACATCCTTGCCTTGTTCTTGAAATTACTGGGGAAGTTTTATGGTTCTCACCAATAGGTATCATGCTAACTGTAGGTTAGCTGTAGGGTTTTTGTATATATTCTCTCTCAAGTTGAGGAAGTTCCCCTCCATTTCTAGTTTACTAAACCTTTTTATTATGAATGAATGTCAAAATTTGTCAAATGTGTTTTTTGCATCTATTGATATGATCATGTGGTTTTTATTAGCTTGTTGATGTGATAGAATACAAAAATTGATTTTCAAATGTTGAACCAAACTTGTATACCAAGGATAAATACCACTTGGTCATGGTGTAGGATTTTATATACATTGTTTTATATGATTTACTGAGAATTTTTACAGCTGTTGTCATAAAATGGATTGATCTGTAGTTTTTATTTCTTCTAATGTCTTTCTCCAGTTGGGTATAGAGTAATATTGGTCTCATAAAATGAGTTCGGAAATATTCCCTCTGCTTTCTCTACTCTGAAAGCAATTATAGAGAATTGCTATCATTTCTTTCTAAATATTTTGTAGAATTCATCAGTAAACTTATTTGGTCCTGGTGCTTTCTGTTTTGGAAGTGTATTATCAATTCAATTTCCTTAATATGGGGCTATTCAAATTGTTTATTTCTTTTTCTGTGAGTTTTGGCAAATTGTGTTCTTCCAGAAATTGTTCCATTTTATCTAGATTATCACATGTGTGTGTGTAGTGTTGTTTGCACTATTCCTTTATTATCCCTTTAATGTTTATAGGCTCTATAATGATATCACATCTTTCTTTTCTGATATTAGTAGTTTCTGTTCTCTTTTTTCCTAGTTTACCTGGCTAAAGGCTAATTAATTTTATTGAGCTTTTCAAAGAACCAGCTTTTGATTTTATTGATTTTCTCTATTGATGTCTTATTTTCAATTTTATTAACTTGGTTTTTGCTCTAATGCTTATTTTTTTTCCTACAGATGGCTTTGGATTTAATTTGCTCTTCTTTATCTAGTTTTCTGAGATAGGAACTTAGAATATTGATTTTAGATTTTCTTTTTACTGATGTTTGCATTTTAATACTATAAATTTTCCTCTAAGTACTGCTTTTGCTGCATTTCACAAATTTTATATTTTAAATTTTCTCTTGAGATTTCTTGTTTGACCCCCATGTTATTTAAAAGCATGTTGCTGACCAGCCTGGGCAAAACAGCAAGATCCTGTCTCTATAAAAGTTATAAAAAAAATTAGCCATGTACGGTGGTGTGTGCCTGTAGTCCTAGCTACTCAGGAGGCTGAGGCGGGAGGATTACTTGAGCCCAGGAGTTTGAGGATTCAGTGAGCTATGATCATGCCACTGAACTTCAGTCTGGGTGACAGAATGAGATCCTGTATTTTCTTTTTAAAAAAGCATGTGGCTTAATCTGTGTGCATTTTGTGATTTGGTGTTTCCAATTATCTTTTTGTTTTTGATTTCTAGTTTAATTTCATTTGGTTTGAAAGCAGACACTCCCTAATTTATATTCTTTTGAATTTGTTAACATGTGACATATGGTCCTGAATAAGGTCTATATCTACGCATGTTTCATGTGAGTTTGCGAATAATTTGTAATTAGCTGTTGCTGGATAAAATAATCTGTAGATGCCAGTTATACACAGTTAATTGATGGTGTTGTTTACTTCAACTAGGTCCTTACTAATGTTATGCTTGCTGGATGTGTCCATTTCTGAAAAAGAGATATTGAAGTCTCCAGCTATAATGATGAATTCATCTATTTCTCCTTTGCAGTGCTATCAGTATTTGCCCCACCTGTTCTGACACTGTCGTTAGGTGAGTATACATGAAGAATTGTGATATATATTATTAGAATTGACCCCCTTATCATTATGTAATGCTCTTCTATATCCCTGATAACTTTCCTTGCTTTAAAGTCATCTTTGTCTGAAATTAATATAACTATTCCATTTTCTTCTGATTAGTGTTAACATGCCATATTTTTCTCTATTCATTTAATTCTAAACTATATGTGCCTTTATACTTAAAAGGGGCTTCTTTCAGACAATATATAGTTTGGTTTTTTTTTAATCTACTCAGACAGTCTCTGTCTTATATGGTACATTTAAACTATTGATGTTCAAAATGATTACTGATGGTTGGATTAACATCTACCATATTTGTACTGTTTTCCCTTCAAAGCTTTCTTTTCTTTTCTTTTTTTCTTTTCTTTATTTCTTTATTTTTTATTATACTTTAAGTTGTGGGGCACATGTGCCAAAAGCACGGGTTTGTTACATGGGTATTCGTGTGCCATGTTGATTTGCTACACCCATCAACTCTTCATTTACATTAGGTATTTTTCCTATTGAAATCCCTCTCCCAGCCCCCCATCTCCTGACAGGCCCTGGTGTGTAATGCTCCCCTTCCTGTGTCCTTTTGTTCTCATTGTTCAACTCCCACTTATGAGTGAGAACATGCAGTGTTTGGTTTTCTCTTCTTCTGTTACTTTGCTGAGAATGATGGATTCCAGTTTCATCCATGTCCCCACAAAGGACATGAACTCCTTTTTTATGGCTGCATAGTATTCCATGGTGCATATGTGCCACATTTTCTTTATTCAGTCTATCATTGATGGGCATTTGGGTTGGTTCCAAAACTTTGCTATTGTGAACAGTGCTGCAATAAACATATGTGTGCATGTGTCTTTACAGTAGAATGATTTATAATCCTTTGGGTATATACCCAGTGATAGAATTGCTGGGCCAAATGGTATTTCTAGTTCTAGATCCTTGAGAAATCACCATACTGTCTTCCACAATGGTTGAACTAATTTACACTTCCACCAACAGTGTAAAAGTATTCTTATTTCTTCACATCCTCTCCAGCATCTGTTGTTTCCTAACTTTTTAATGATTGCCATTCTAACCGGTGTGAGATGGTATCTCATTGTGGTTTTGATTTGCATTTCTCTAATGACCAGTAATGATGAGCATTTTTTCATAAGCTTTTTGGTTGCATAAATGTCTTCCTTTGAGAAGTGTCTGTTCATATCCTTTGTCCATTTTTTGATGCGGTTGTTTGTTTTTTTCTTGTAAATTTGTTCTTTGCTGATTCTGGATATTAGTCCTTTGTCAGATGGATAGATTGTAAACATTTTCTCCCATTCGGTAGGTTGCTTGTTCACTGTGACGGTAGTTTCTTTTGCTGTGCAGAAGCTCTTTAGTTTAATTAGATCCCTTTTGTCTATTTTGGCTTTTGTTGCCATTGCTTTTGGTGTTTTAGTCATGAAGTCTTTGCTCATGCCTATATCCTGAATGCTATTGCCTAGGTTTTCTTCTTGGGGTTTTTATGGTTTTAGGTCTTACATTTAAGTCTTTATTCCATCTTGAGTTAATTTTTGTATAAGGTGTAAGGAAGGGATCCAGTTTCAGCTTTCTGCATATGGCTAGCCAGTTTTCCCAACACCATTTATTAAATAGGGAATTCTTTCCCCATTGCTTGTTTTTGTCAGGATTGTCAAAGATCAGATGGTTGTAGATGTGTAGTGTTATTTCTGAGGTCTCTGTTCTGTTCCATTGGTCTATATATCTGTTTTCGTGCCAGTACCATGCTGTTTTGGTTACTGTAGTCTTGTAGTATAGTTTGAAGTCAGGTAGTGTTATGCATCCAGCTTTGTTCTTCTTGCCCAGGATTGTCTTGGCTATGCAGGCTCTTTTTTGGTTCCATATGAAGTTAAAAGTAGTTTTTTCCAATTCTGTGAAGAAAGTCAGTGGTAGCTTGATGGGGATAGCATTGAATCTCTAAATTACTTTGGGCAGTATGGTCATTTTCATGATATTGATTCTTCCTGTCCATGAGCATGAAATATTCTTCCATTTGTTTGCTTCCTCTTTTATTTCCTTGAGTAGTGGTTTGTAGTTCTCCATGAAGAGGTCCTTCTCATCCCTTGTAAGTTGTATTCCTAGGTATTTTATTCTCTTTGTAGCAATTGTGAATGAGGGTTTATTCATGATTTGGCTCTCCGTCTGTTATTGGTGTATAAGAATGCTTGTGATTTTTGCACATTGATTTTGTATCCTGAGACTTTGCTGAAGTTGCTTATCAGCTTAAAGAGATTTTGGGCTGAGATGATGGGGTTTCCTAAATATACAATCATGTCATCTGCAAACAGAGACAATTTGACTTCCTCTTTTCCTAATTGAATACCCTTTATATCTTTCTCTTGTGTGATTGCCCTGGCCAGAGCTTCCAATACTATGTTGAATAGGAGTGGTACGAGAGGGCATCCTTATTTTGTGCCAGTTTTCAAAGGGAATGCTTCCAGTTTTTGCCCATTCAGTATGATATTGACTGTGATTTTGTCATAAATAGTTCTTATTATTTTGAAATACATTCCATCAATACCTAGTTTATTGAGAGTTTTTAGCATGAAGGGTTGTTGTTATACCTGAAAGTGATGGGGAGAATGGAATCAAGCTGGAAGCCTTTTCTGCATCTATTGAGATAAGCATGTGGTTTTTGTCATTGGTTCTGTTTATGTGATGGATTATGTTTATTCATTTGTGTATGTTGAACCAGCCTTGCATCCCATGGATGATGCTGACTTGATCATGGTGGATAAGCTTTTTGATGTGCTGCTGGATTCCGTTTGCCAGTATTTTATTGAGAATTTTCGCATCAATATTCATCAGGGATGTTGGCCTAAAATTTTCTATTTTGTTGTTGTGTCTTTGCCAGGTTTTGGTATCAGGATAATGCTGGCCTCATAAAATGAGTTAGGGAGGATTCCCACTTTTTCTATTATTTGGAATAGTTTCAGAAGGAATGGTACCAATTCCTCTTTGTACCTCTGGTAGAATTCGACTGTGAATCCATCTGGTCCTGGACTTTTTTGGTTGGTATGCTATTAATTACTGCCTCAATTTCAGAACCTGTTATTGTTCTATTCAGAGATTCGACTTCTTCCCGGTTTAGTCTTTGGAGGCTGTATGTGTCCATGAATTTATCCATTTCTTCTAGATTTTCTAGCTCATTTCCATAGAGGTGTTTATAGTATTCTCTGATGGTAGTTTGTGTTTCTCTGGGATTGGCGGTGATACGCCCTTTATCATTTTTTATTGCATCTATTTGATTCTTCTCTCTTTTCTTCTTTATTCGTCTATCTATTTTGTCGATCTTTTCAAAAAAACAGCTCCTGGATTTATTGATTTTTTGAAGGGGTTTTTGTGCCTTCATTTTGGCTCTGATTTTAGTTATTTCCTGTCTTCTGCTAGATTTTGAATTTGTTTGCTCTTGCTTCTTCAGTTCTTTTCATTGTGATGTTAGGTGTCAATTTTAGATCTTTCCTGCTTTCTCTTGTGGGCATTTAGTGCTATAAATTTCCCTCTACACACTACTTTAAATGTGTCCCAGAGATTCTGGTATGTTGTATCTTTGTTCTCATTGGTTTAAAAGAACATCTTTATTTCTGTCTTCATTTCGTTATTTACCCAGTAGTCATTCAGGAGCAAATTGTTCAGTTTCCTTGTAGTTCTGTGGTTTTTAGTGTTTCTTAATCCTGAGCTCTGATTTGATTGCACTGTGGTCTGAGAGACAGTTTATTGTGATTTCTGTTCTTTTACATTTGCTAAGGAGTGTTTTACTCCAATTATGTGGTCAATTTTAGAATAAGTGCAATATGATGCTGAGAAGAATGTATATTCTGTTGACTTGGGGTGGAGAGTTCTGTAGATGTCTCTTAGATCCACTTGGTCCAGAGCTGAATTAAGTCCTGGATATCCTTGTTAATTTTCTGTCTCTTTGATCTGTCTAATATTGACAGTAGGATGTTAAAGTCTCCCACTATTATCATGTGGGAGTCTAAGTCTCCTTGTAGGTCTCTAAAAACTTGCTTTATGAATCTGGGTGCTCCTGTATTGGGTGCATATATATTTAGGATACTTAGCTATTCTTGTTGCATTGATCCCTTTACCAATATGTAATGGCCGCCTTTGTCTCTTTTGACCTTTGTTGGTTTAAAGTCTGTTTTATCAGAGATTAGGATTGCAACTCCTGCCATTTTTTGTTTGTTTGTTTGTTTGTTTTGTTTTGTTTTCCATTTGACTGGTAATCTTCCTCCATCCCTTTATTTTGAGCCTATGTGTGTCTTTGCATGTGAGATGGGTCTCCTGAAAACAGCACATTGATGGATCTTGACTCTTTATCCGGTTTGCCAGTCTGTGTCTTTTAACTGGGGCATTTAGCCCAGTTACATTTCAGGTTAATATTGTTATGTGTGATTTTGATCCTGTCATGATGATGGTATCTGGTTATTTTGCCCATTAGTTAATGCAGTTTCTTCATAGTGTCGATGGCCTTTACCATCTGACATGTTTTTGCAGTGGCTGGTACTGGTTGTTCCTTTCCACGTTTAATGCTTCCTTCAAGAGCTCTTGTAAGGCAGGCCTGGTGGTGACAAAATCTCTCATCATTTGCTTGTCTGTAAAGGATTTTATTTCTCCTTCACTTATGAAGCTTAGTTTGGCTGGATATGAAATTCTGGGTTGAAAATTCTTTTCTTTAACAATGTTGAATATTGGTCCCTCGACCCCTTGCACTTCCCAGGTGAGGCAATGCCCTACCCTACTTCAGCTCTCCTTCTGTGGGCTGCACCTACTGTCCAACCAGTCCCAATGAGGTGAACCAGGTACCTCAGTTGGAAATGCAGAAATCACTGCCTTCTGCATGAATCTCACTGGGAGCTACAAACTGGAGCTGTTCCTATTAGGCTATCTTCCTGGGCCCTCCCCAAGATCTTCTTTTTTTTCTTTTCTTCTTCAGATGTCTCACTCTGTCACCAAGTGTGAAGTGTAGTAGTATGATCACAGCTTTCTGTGTCCTCAAACTCCTGGGCTCAAGAGATCCTCCTGCCTCAGCCTCCTGAGTAGCTAGGACTACAGGCACGTGCCACCATGCTGAGCTAATTTAAGTTTTTTATTTTATTTATTTATTTTTTTGTAGAGATATTGTCTCACTATATTGCCCAGGCTGGTCTCAGACTCCTGACCTCAAGTAATCCTCTTGCCTTGGCCTCCAGAAGCACTGGTATTACAAGCATGCCTGGCCCCTCTGTTCTTTGTTTCTATTTTTATCTCTCATTACTTCTGCTTTTTGTGGCTTTAATTGATTATTTTACAGATCCATTTTCTTTCCCTTCTTAGCTTATTTGTTGCTTTTCTTTTTGATTTTTTAAAAAAGGTTTTCCTAATGTTTGCAATAAACATTTACACCTAATCCAAATCCACTTTTAAATTATGCCATAGCATTTCAGAGATAGTGTGAATAACTTAAAAAATAATTATTTGAATTTCTTCAGCACATTCTTTGTATCATTGCTGTCATTCATTTCACTCATATATAATCATAAGCATATATAATCAAAAACATTGTTACTGTTGTTATTTTGAACAAATTATTATCTGTTAGATCAATCAACAATCAGAGAAGTTTTTTTCTTACTTTCACTTATCTTGTCTTTGTTAGTTTTATTTTCTTCGCATAGATGCAAGTTTCTGACCTACGTCACTTTCCTTCTTTCTGACGATCTTCTTTTAACATTTATTGCAAGGCAGGCTTACTGGCAACAAATTTTCTCAATTTTTATTTGTCTAAGAAAATCTTTATTTCTTCTTCTTTTTTGAAGAATAATTTCACAGGGTACAAAATTCTAGATTAGTGTTTTTTTTTTTTCCTCTCAATACTGTATAGATTTGATTCCACTTTATTCTTGCTTGCATAGTTTCTGAGAAGTCAAATATAATTTGCTCTTCTAAGCAGCAATCCCCAACCTTTTTGACATCAGGGACCAGTTTGATGGAAGACAATTTTTCCACAGATGGGGTCAGGGGGTGGGATTGGTTTTGGGATGAAACTGTTCCACCTCAGATCATCAGGCATTAATTAGATTCTCATAAGGAGCGTGCAACCTAGATCCCTTGCATGGGCAGTTCACAACAGCATTCGTGCTCCTATAAGAATCTAATGCTGCAGCTGATCTGACGGAAGGCGGAGCTCAGGTGGTAATGTTGCATTGCTGCTGCTCACCTGCTGCTGCGCAGTCCAGGCTGCAGATCAGTACAGGTCTCTGGCCCAGGGCTGAGGATCCCTGCTTTATAGGTAAGATTCCCTGACCCCTCCCTATTGCCCCTTCCCTCTCCCCTGGCTTCTTTCAGAAGTTTTTATCTTCCATTTTCTATAATTGGAATATAGTAGGCCTAGTTGTTGTTTTTTTGGCATTTAACCTGTTTAATGTTCTCTGAGCTTCCTAATTTTATAACTTGGTGTCTGACATTAAACTTTGGAAAGTTTTAGTCATTATTGTTTCAAATATTTGTTCTACTTCTCTCTTTCTTCTCCTGGTATTCCTCAGTTTGAATAGATTACATGCTTTGTAATTGTCCCACAGAGATTAGATATTCTGTACTACTTTTTTTTTCTTTTTTCACTTTGCTTTTCAATTTTGGAAGTTTCTATGGTCATATCCTCAGGCTAAGAGAGTCTTTCCTCACCCTTGTCCAGTTTGCTGATGAACCCATTAAAGGCATACTTTATTTCTGTGGATGCATTTTTGATATCTAGTATTTCTGATTGATTCACTCCTAGAATTTCCATCTCTCTGCTTATATAATTGACCTCTTTTTGCATGCTGTCTACTTTTTCCATGAAAGCCATTATCATATTAATTATGGTTAAAAAAATTCTTGGCTTAATTCCAACATTCCCACCATATGTGGTTGGTTCAGATGCTTATTCAGCCTCTTCAAACTGTTTTTCTGCCTTACAGTATAACTTGTAATTTTTTGTTTAGAGGAAGAC
The DNA here is from genome assembly GCF_003255815.1 of Theropithecus gelada. Taxonomy (NCBI): domain Eukaryota; kingdom Metazoa; phylum Chordata; class Mammalia; order Primates; family Cercopithecidae; genus Theropithecus; species Theropithecus gelada. The sequence goes on from NC_037669.1 coordinate 137,210,065, forward strand.
ATGATTTACTGGGTAAAAAGTAATTCGGTAAGTAGGCCTTAGTCATGTGGTGATAAGGTGTGAGGGGAGAAGAAGTGCTCTGTAGTCCTATGATTCAGTCTCACATCTTTTACTGAGGCTGTGCCTCTGGGCTGTTACTTCACAGTGCCTTCCAGTCCCCTCACTTAAGTGGAACAGTATGGATAGAGGAGGCTGGAGTTGGGTGTTTTCCTTTCCTCAATATGGAAAGCTAGAGGATGCAGAGTTAGGTATTTCCCTTCTCCTATGTGAAAGGCTAGAGCTGAGTGGATTTGGATATTTCCCTTCTCCAGGTTAGTTAGGCTCTGATAATGCCCCAGAAGGTTAGACTTTTGTTAGTTAGTTTCTCCTGAGGCTCTCGTTAAGAACAAAATGCTCTAATCTATTTCAAAATGGTTCCTTTTCCCACTCCCCTGCCAGAAATGTGAGATCTTTCCCCCTAGCATTTACTGTGGTAACTTGCTTGATCTGCTGAACATAAATCTCACAGTATTGTGGGAGCCTCCCTATGACTGGGTGCTCCTGGAGTTTTTCTCTCTCAGAAGTGTCCACAATGAGCGTCCATCAATTTGTCCACTGTGGTTTATGTTTTCCTTCCCTGATGCTGCTTCCTGACATCTCAGCTTACACATCTTCTCTGGCACTCCCTGTGTCCACCTGTCTCTCCACTTTTGAGGGCAGTGGTTTGCCTCATGTCCTCCTCTTTCTTTGAGATTCAAGAAGAGTTGTTGCTTTTTCAGTTTGTTCAATTTTTTTTTTTTACTTGCTGTTAGGACACAGCCACTGCTTCCAAAGTCTTTACATGCAGAACAGGAAACCAGAAGTCAGAGGTGCTCTTTTTTTATATGGAAAAATATATTTATTATGGAAACAATTTCACACTTTAAAAAATAAAAATAGCAAAAGGAAAACTAATGCATCCTTTAACCTAGATTCCCCTGTTGTTACCATTTTACTCTGTTTGCTTTATTATTTTCATTTGCTGTCTCATTGAGTAACTACTCTTTTGCCAGGTTTTTTATCTTCTCCCTATTTCTAATCTTCAGAACAACTTTATCTAAAATTCATCTGCATTTTAGATATAAAGAAACCAAAGCTTTATGAAATGAAGTGGCTAGCTATTATTTTTTGCCTCTTATTCTCCTTATGTTTTCTAAGTTTCCTTTGGAGAACCCTGACTCTCCACCCATGTAGTTCAGATGGATGGATCCTCTCCAAGTTGTAGGGGTGGGTTCGCGACCTATTCTTAGCAAATGAAGGCAATGCATCTTCTTTGTTATAGCAATTGGTTCAGAGATGGGCATATGACTCAATTCAGTTGAATTATAACCAGTCAGCATTAGTCCCAGAGCATTTTTCTGAAACAATTAGGAATGTAGTCCTCTTTCCCTTGGAATTCTTAAACTGTAGAATACAAGTTTGGAGCTGTTAGAGACCTTTTTTTTTGCTAACACAAAGAGACTTATAGTGAGATTGAGAATAAAGCTAACAGAGAAAGAGAGTTCTGAAAGAAAGAGTCATAGATCCCTGGAATCATTATTTGCAAGATAATGACACAGTCATGTTAGATTTAGATTTCCCTTTTTGCCCAATATCTACTCTTGCAACCTAGAATACACTCCTGTTCTATTCCACTCTATCCTTCTCTATTCTATTCTATCTTTCTCTATTCAGTTATTTCCATTCCATTGTACCCCACTTAAAAAGAAATAGTGGTTGATTTGAGATTCTGTTACTTGCCACTGAAAACATTCTGACTAATTGAGACACTACACTCTTTTCCAAGATTCCAAGGCTGTTAAGTGTCAGGAGCTGGAATTTAAACTAAGTTCTGTCTTAGGCCAAACTCTTATCTCTTGCAAATAGAAGAGGCCTCTCAATTGTACTAAGTGCTGACAAATAAAGAGAAGGAGAGAATTGCACACATGCAACTTCTTAAGAAGAATGTTTCAGGCCGGGTGCGGTGGTTCACGCCTGTAATCCCAGCACTTTGGGAGGCCGAGGCAGGTGGATCACGAGGTCAGGAGATTGAGACCATCCTGGCCAATATGGTGAAACTTTGTCTCTACGAAAACTACAAAAATTAGCTGGGCGTGGTGGCACATGCCTGTAATCTCAGCTACTCAGGAGGCTAAAGTAGGAGAATTGCTTGAACCAGGGAGTTGGAGGTTGCAGTGAGCTGAGATCACACCACAGCACTGCAGCCTGGCGACAGAGCAAGACTCCATCTAAAAAAAAAAGAAGAATGTTTCAGTAAACAAACTGTTTTTTGACATGTCTGTCATCCATGTTCTTGTAGAACATCATATTCTGTACTGTGGCAAATAAAGGAAGACATATAAATAAAAATAACTCACTGTGTAATGCTTATGAATTAATAGAAAATAAGTTATTTTTTAAAAGACAGGGAAAAAGACATATTGAGAGTTTGATCATTTTGAACTACATAAATGGACAAAAATTTATGTCTGAAATAATACCCTCAAACCATTACCCTTTTCTAATGTTTCCAATACTCCCCACAAAGTCACTGACTTCAGATCCTTTAGGTACATAACACGAGTCATTTTCAGTTCTCTCTTGCCCTCACCAAAAGGTCACAAGACAAGCCCTGGTGATTCTAATTATAGAATATTATTTCATCTTTTATACTTCCACAGGCCTGGGCTTTTTTTTTTTTTTGTATTAAGCTGGGACTGTTGCAACAATATATTATAATAACAAAATATTATAATATTTGCCATGCTTTTGTTTTCAGGCAGAAGGACTTGGTCACCCAAGCATTTGCTAAACCAGCATTTTTCAAGTGTTGGGCCTTAGTAGGTCACAGTCACTATTTCCTTTAAAGTGGCATACAGTGGAATGGAAATAACTGAATAGAGGAAGATAGAATAGAATAGAGAAGGACAGAGTAGAATAGAACAGGGTGTATTCATGTTGTAAAGGTAAATATTGCAGCACAACATTTTTATAAACAACATTTTTATATACCTAAAAATATGGATATTGATATGGATATAGGTGTTGGTATAGGTCTAGGAATATGATGTGAATGTGTTTGTGTGCATGCTTATGTATATTGGGTTGCCTTATATAAAATAAATTTCATATGTGAGTTTTCAACAAAAATGTTCAAAATCTGGTGAACTAGACAGAGCAGTAACTAGTAATCAAAGAAAATATATTAGAAGAATCTATGCAAACATTGCTATAGGACATAATTATAACACACAAGTGTGACCTTGCAGTGTCCTTGCTGTGAAAATTACAGTGAATACAATCCTCCATAAGTTCTGAACTCTTTCTAATGTGCTTCAAAGTTGGCCACAAAAATGATGCTTCCTGTGAAATAACCCTTCTCTGTCATTGTTCTCTGAGCATTGCTTCTCTCCTCTCATCTCTGCCAAATCACAGCATTACCTCCATTCAGAATCTTATTCAAAACATACTTCTTCCACAGAACTGTGAGAAACTTTGTCCTAAAAGAAACTTGGATTAGACCTGGCACGGTAGCTTACGCCCATAATCCCAGCACTTTGGGAGGCCAAAGTAGGTGGATCACCTGAAGTCACTTGTTTATATACCTAAAGATAGGCCTGGCCAACATGGTGAAACTCCATCTCTACAAAAAATATAAAAATTAGCTGGGTGTAGTGGTGGGCACCTGTAATCCCAGCTACTCAGGAAGCTGAGGCAGGAGAATTGCTTGAACCCTGAGGTAGAGGTTGCAGTGAGCCGCGATTGGGCCACTGCACTCCAGCCTAGGCGACAGAGCAAGATTCCATCACACACACACACACAGTTAGTTTATACCTTATTTGATTAAAATCTTTTTAACTTATTACCAGTTTTGTAGAAAGTTTGAAAAGTACAGGGGAAAAAATGAAATACAGTATAAAGGAAAGGAAAAAAAAGTACTCCATGTCAACCAGAGGTATCTATTCCTATTAACATTTTAGGTCGGTAGAAATTGCCTCCAAAGACCAAGGAAAAACATTTTTTATTTTATTTTTTTTTTGAGATGGAGTCTTGCTGTGTTGACCAGGCTGGGGTGCAGTGGCACAATCTTGGCTCACTGCAACCTCCCTCTCCAGACTCCAGTGATTCTCTTGCCTGAGCCTCCTGAGTAGCTGGGATTAGGAGTGCCCACTACCATGCCCGGCTAATTTTTTTTTTGTAGTTTTGGTAGAGACAGGGTTTCACCATGTTAGCCAGGCTCGTCTCGAACTCCTGACCTCAAATGATCCACCCGCCTTGGCCTCCCAAAGTGCTGGGATTACAGGCATGAGTCACAGCACATGGCCAGAATAATTTTTATTTGAGATGTTGAAGAGGAATCATAATAATTTCTCCAAATCTATTCCATTTAAGGTTTAAATTAAATATAATCAATGTGAGCACAAAACTTTGATAATTAAAAAATTGACTATCACTCCTGAGTTATAAGAAGAACAAGGATTAAAGCAACAGATTACTTGTGATTAAATATATTTATGAGAGTTGATGTAACTTACTAGTTTCATTAGTAAGCTGTGCCAGTTTCTCTTTGATTCAAAAAGTGTTTTCAGAGTGTCACAATAATGTTTTGGGTTGATGAAAATATGATATACACAGTGGTGAAACCTGAGGAGGAATGACTGAAAACTGTGTGAAAAGAAAACATGTGAGAAGTATTAGGCTAAGTGCTTGAGAGAAAAACAGGAATGGATCTGTAGTCCTAGTACAAGTTTCTAGAGTCTTTTTCCTTGCATCTCTGCCAACCGTCTTTCTAAATAAATTAATAATAAAGCTTGCAGGAATAACAAATGTTTTGCTGAAATGTTGATGTATTTTTATTTCTTTATTTGAACATCATGAAAGTACCTTTGAGTTTATGAATATCAACTTTCATGGCCTCATTCATGATTTCATCTTTGCGTCTTGTCCCCACATTTCTGGGCCAGGCTTGGAGCTTCCATTAATGTCAAACGGAGCTTTGCCCTAAGGCAGGGAACTAAAAGGTTGTAGTAACAGAATGAGGATTTGTCCTACTGGAAATGAGTAAAAGAAAAGGAAGTTCAAGTCTGTCAAAGAAAGCAAAAAAAGCTTCTGGAAGTTGGAATAAAAAATAAAACTGTTTCAGATATCTTTGTTGTTTGAGATACAAACCAAGGCTATGTTGAAGTTAGCAATTTAACTTTATTTATTTGTCTTTCAGAAACAGTGTCATCTGTAAGCAGTAGCATCCTGTGGTCTCTGCAGTCTTTTCTGAAGTGTCTTTTCTTATCATGGGTCATGAAAACTTATGATAGGAATTTAACAAAACACTTAGTGTTTAAGAAATTAAGATTCCATCTTGGGCTTTCCTAAAGGGAAAAAGGAAAAAAAGTTTCTGTGTACTTTAGCAATACAACCCATGGAGAACTGGAAAATGACTAAAGAAAAGAAAAGGAAAGAATTTTCTCTTCTTCTAAAAAGTTCTGTAAAAGATAGGGCAGAGCCAGCTTTTGGTTGAATATCTGTCAAAACTAATGAAAGCCTGTAGTAAAGGCAAAAAGAACCAACCATCTTAGTTGGCCATCAAGGTAAACATCTTATACTTAGGTGCTCACCTTATTTTTTTTTGAGCTTTGCATGAGTTAAGCTGTATTTCATCTCAGATAAGCCAAAAGCCCTGGAAGTCCCTGCCCAGCCAGACTCTTTCCAGGGAAAACACAGAAGCCAGGATCTGCTGAACCCTTACAATTAAGTTGAACCATTTGAAATTGCTGGTAAGAAGTACTAGGCACATTAGATAAGTTATTGCTGTAATCCCTACAATTTGGCTTTGAGATAGGCACTACCATTCACATAAAGCTGATGAGAAAGGAGGTCAGGGAGGTAATCTTATTTGTCTAGGATAGGGTCACTTGGCTTGTCAGTGTTGGAGTTGGGTTCAAACAAGATCTGACTCTAAAGCTAGTGATGAGTTAGTTTATCAGGAAATGAAAAGTTATACAGACATTCCTGAAATGTTTTCTTTTCTTTGGATAGCCAGAATTAAAAGTGTTTCACTACAAGTTAAGGTAAAGAGGGGGTGTACTCTCCTTGGAAAGAGAAAGGGGAAAAAAATGGGGGAAAGCTATTAATAAATGTAAAGGATTAAATTAAAAATTCATTACTGAGATGAAGGACAGAGTTAACTGTGTACAAGACATATGACTGGGACAAAATAAAACAATAATTTGCCTCAATAAATAATAGCAAGATGTGCTATATAAATGCAGTGGTACTTGGCGTACAAAAGGAAATTTAGAAACTCGAGAATACAAGCTGTTGATTAAAAAACAGTATTAGAACCCTTTAATAGTGTCTAACAAATCAGACCCAAATTATAATTCTAAGATTTTTTTTTAATCAGCCGTAGCACATAAATACATGACATGAGCTTTCTGAGCTCACTTATCCATGTGCAGATGTACCCAGGTCATACTTTTTGCAACCCCAAATGTTTGCTCCGCCCTCTAAAGGGGCTGACAGGAATTCATTCAGCCAGTTAGTTTATTATGGGTAGTTCCTTCACTCTGAGATTTAGACCAAATATGCTGAAAAAAGGTGGTTTTCTGTCTTTGAGACTAGTATGTATATATAATAAACATTGAACTTTTTTTAAAAAAGGAAACCACTGAAAGGCAAACTTTACTATATCTCTGCATAATTGATCCAGGCCACTTAGTTGAGTAAAATGTGTTCAGTTAGTCACTTAAGATGTGACAAGTTCCACTTGGCACAATCTAGAAGTGAGGTTAACCAGGGTCTCTGTATCACTCAGTGAACTCTGAAGGTAGAATGAAAAACATTTATTTAAAAATCTATTACTGTTGTCATTTTTAATGACTCGATTAAATAAAATTATTTCCTTTAAATCTACTGTAGGGATTCAATATGCTCAAGTAGGCTTTAAACAAAATAATGGTTATAAAAGTCTTTCTGAAAATATGAAAGAGTTACAGCATCACTAACAGCAACTTCTTAACATAAAATTAAACAATTCAAAATGCCACCAATAAATAATTGCAAAGAAAATGCAGTTAACTCTTAAGTATTTAGTACATTGTAGGTTTTTAAAAAAACTTTTTGCATTATCAGTGTTCATCTCTTTTTTTTTTTTTTGAGACGGAGTTTTGTTCTTGTCACCCAGGTTAGAGTACAGTGGCATGATCTCGGCTCACTGCAACCTCTGCCTCCTGAGTTCAAGCGATTCTCCTGCCTCAGCCTCCAAGTAGTTGGGAACAAATGCCCACTACCACGCCGGGATAATTTTTGTATTTTTAGTAGAGATGCAGGTTTCACCATGTTGGCCAGACTGGTCTTGAACTCCTGACCTCAAGTGATTCATCCGCCTCGGCCTCCCAAAGTGCTGGGATTACAGGCGTGACAGTGTTCATCTTTTAAGTTTCTTTTCCATTCATTGTCTGACTTTTTAATCACCCGACTCTGCCTCAAGAACCAGTCTTGGTTCAATGAACAGGCTGGATGAGAAAGAAGTTTTGAAACTGAAGTCAACGTTAGATAAATTGTAATAATGAATAAGGCTGAGCTGTGATTAGCATCACTACCTCAGAGAAAAATTTAAGAAGGCACCAAAAAACTCAGAAATGAAAATAATGTTTTAATATAACATTTTTAAAAATCAAAATTAATGCAAAAATTCATGATTAAAAAACTAACAAAAGTGTAAATAAAGACATCTTGTTGTTTGTTTGCCTGACAGTCCTCTGTTATTGTGCAACAGAAACAGAAACAGTCGTTTCCAATCAGCTCACATTTCTCAGCCAGTGCAACCCTCTTGGCCTCTGCCAGGAGGATCTATGAAGGCTGACAATGGTGTGTAAACTGTTTTAATTGTAGAACTTTTGTTAACTTTCCCACTAGGTTCAAAATATAAGAGGATATTTTGTTAGGTGTATGTAGAGTCACACTTCTAATTTTTTTCTTTTTACCTCAGGCTTCAACATGGTTTCATTTAACCCTGATAATGGAGTTCAATAAGTGAGTCCCAGGCAGCTGGAAATTCAGAATTCATCAGCATTTGCTTTTTGGTTTCAAGATGGATGTGGTTCATGTTCTGGGAATTTCCTTCATACTAAGCTAGAAGTTACTTCGTGGAGACCTAAAGAAATTAAAATATATTCTAGTTTTTCTGTCAATATTTTGCAAGGCCAAGATCAATCTGAGCGCTGTGCTAAGCAAAAAGATGTATGTCTAATTCCTAGTGTAATGCCTGACATGAATTAATTGCCCAATACATGTTTGTTCTTTGAGCTCTGAAATTCCCACAGGTGGGGTAAAAACTGGTTTTAGTTGTAAAGTAGAAAGTAATAGTAATGATAAATAATAATGATTCAAATGTATTAAGAATATTTTAGTCCTTAAATTATTACACTGACTTCAAAAAATTATCAATATTATTTCTAGTCTCCTATATTTATTTTCAAAGCTATGAAGATCTTGCTTCTAACTCTCAAAACACAAAATCAAGAATACATATCCCAGCTTCTCTCCCCTATAGACAAAAAAGACGTGGCATCTAGGTTTCTTTGAGATTCTTCCTTATCTTGATGTGTGAAACTCCTTGAGGTCAGGTTCAGTGTCTCATAACGTTTTAGTAAATGTGTATTGAATTAAATGCTATGAATCTAAGTTGTGGCAATTGCTTGACTACTAGTTTTTGTTTTATTTTCATCCAGGTTTCAAGGAATGGTGACTTTCATGTGCTTGGCTAATTCCAGCCTGAAGCAGCACAATGCTTCGAGTGCAGATGATCAAAAGTACCTGGATAAAGCCAAGTCCCCAGGAAACTCAACTTGTACCATGCTGCATGGGATCCTAGGGAGAAGTTCAAAAGATTTCTAGGCAAAATAACCTTGTTGTCTCCCTAGATGTGTTCAGAGTAGCCTGAATCCCTCTCATACACCTTGTGAAAATCTTTTTTCTGCAATTCAATATCAAAATTAGAGAAAATATAGAGTAATATATTACAGAAAAACTCAGAAATGGAAGGTAGCAGCAAGTTGTAATGCAGTTTCTGTGAGTGGAAGATTAAAGAGGAATGTTCCATTCAGGTGGCTTGAAGATCCTCCTACAAATGAATTTTGAGTATTTGGCATTTCTTTCTTTTCCTTCAGTTTGTCAAATGTGCCCATAATATTTAAAAAAAAAAAAAAGACCCAATAAAACAAAAATGGCTGAAATTTTGTATCTTGTATCAGGCTGGTAGAACACAGATTTGGGATGAAATATTTCTGCTATCATTTGAGATACCATATAAGCAACAATCTCAAGCATGTGTAGCCTTAGAAACAAGTCAGCAAATAACACCTAGATCAGGTAAGGTAGGATGTTTTCATATAAAGCATCCATTTTTTGGTTTTAAGTGCAGCAGAAAGGTGACTAAAGGAATTGGTTGAGAATACACATAATTATTTTTACACAAACCCCAAAGTGTGCAGCCAGCCTCTGAAGAAGCAAAAGTCCAACATATTTTGTTGTCTAAAACTCAGTGGGATATTAATGTGCATGGCAAATATTCAGTGCTTTTGAAGTTAGATTTTGATATTGGTTATGCTTATATGCAGATCTCTTAAAAATCATGTGGTTTTGAACTTTTTGCTCAGTAGGAAAATGTATATGTATTTTTTCAGATCAAAATAAATTACATTTTTCCTTTCCATTACATGGTTATTAATAACGCAACACATAAAATGCATTCATTAATATATGAGGTATAATATAAATAATAAGCTCCTTACTATTGTTTCTTAAGGTATTCAAATCCTGCAATAAAGTACTATTCTATTTGCTCACTAAAAAAATAAGTAACTACAAACCTTATAAAACAGTGTTATACAGGACAAAAATTTGGCCTTGTATTATTCCTTGTAGAGAGGTAATCTTGAAGTACATAGCTAAGAATATAGCTAGCTTAGTGTGTCTTAAAACATAAAGTTATTAGAGGAAATATTTCTGATATGTTGACCTGGATTTTGAAAGTCATGGAGCCTTGTTTAAAAATGATATGTAACAGCGTAGTTGGTATTACTGCTGCTGTAAAGGAGAAAAGAATTTTAGTAGCACTTTTTTGGTTGAAATACATTGAAATGGAAGGAGAGTCTGTGAGAGTGACTCTAATAGCTAAGAATCACTTGCATTTTCTCTCAGCCTGGTTGTCTGGTACAATAATAGGTATACAGCATTTGAAAATAAAACCTTCAAGAACTTCTAGATCCTTTTGTTTTATCCACAATAGAAATGTCTGCACTGTTAATCCAGTGGAAGAGATATGATAGAGCTTTCTCAGGCAAGTGTGTCACTTCATGAAAAAAGAGAAATCTCAGGTTTTCCCATGTCATTAAAAGAGTCTGTGAAACTACTGACATTTAGCTTGGTATTCAGCTGGTGGTTGAGAAGTTGTCAATTCCCCAGATCAGTTTGAGTCATGTTAAAAATACTTTGGTATGTGTGGTTGGTTAACTGCAGGTGTTTGGCTATGAAAGTTGAGGAAGCACAAACATGCAGTTAGAACATTGTGGTTCACAATGATTTGAATGGGAGCTAAGAGAAAACATTGTTTATGACCAATTAATTTATTTCCTTTTTGGAAGTGTCTCTGTGATGCCAAACATCTGAACGAAAAATAAAAAGCATTAGAAAATCCTTTGCAAAATTTTTTTTCTGTTCATCCATCCAGTAATTCATTTATTCATCATTTACTGGTTGTTTATAATACATGTGGCCTTATTACCAAGGAACTTAGAGTTTAAAAGGGGAGAAACTTATGCAAATATACTACAATTGTTATGGAAGTTATAAAGATATTAGAGAGTGCCACAAAAGAGATGTAAACAAACTCTTACGCTTAAGCAGATTACTTAAACATAGCTGGAAGATTCAGGAATGCCTTCTGGACAAGATGACATTGAGTTGAGCTTTAAAGTGAATGTGTTCATTCTAGCTGGAGTTTAGACCATATAACAGAGACACTTTGATTGTAAAAATGCAGAAAACACAAGTAAGACTTAAACGAGGATATGGGAGAGAAGGGAAGGCACAATCCATTAGAATATGATGATTTCCATTCAAATCATATAATTGGAATATGGTAGGAACATTTTTGGTTAGACTGGAAAGGGAAAAAGAGGGGGACACTTACCCCAGAATGTGAGAAAGGATTGCCTCATAAAATTGGTATCCATTAAACAATAGTCTGAGATGTAGGCTGTAAAGGTAGCTGGAGCTGTAAATGTTAAATTAAGGATTAACAGTAGGCCAAAGAAAAAGAAGTAGGAAATTTTGCACTGGTGAAGGCAAGGGATGATAATTAAGGTTTGGATTAATATCACGAGAATGAAGTTAGGAAAGGATATGTATTCTAGATCTGCCAATTGTAGAATCAGTGTTAGTTGGCATTCAATTTGAATGTGAGTATTGATGATTTTCATGGCGCCATAAACCAAATTTGTATGTCATGTGAAAGCATGTGCTTGAGGGACGAGAATATATTCAATTTGATGCATATTGAGCTTGAAGTGTAGGTAGACTATCAAAATGGAAAGGTGGAGCAGGGTTTTCATTAGTGCTGGGCTGATACCAGGATGGAATCATAGATCTAGGAGTTCTACAGCAGTAATAACAGAAACCTAGTGATTGTTAAGAGAGTATATGTTGAGAGAAAGGAGGAAAAAAGAGAAGATGGTCAAAATATTTAATGATTTAAGTACTACCACATATGAAAAGATATGGATATTTTATACACCTAAACTACCTAAAAAGTGACTTGAATTTTCACTTTTCATCTACATGGTTTAGTAATATGGGGGCATTTATATTTACTTTTTTTGGTGATTTTAAATTTAGTATTATATGTGGAAAGATGTGAGTGATTTCTAACATATAAGCTTGATGCCGCAGCCTATATAGAGTTATCATATCCCCTTAATTGAAAAAAGTTTAAACAATCAACGGGCATTTTTCTAAGTGGCCTACTCAACTGTTTTCTGTGTTTTGGTCATATCCAAGCATATTTTGATATTTTGTATGTTGGTCTTCAGGCTTACTCATTAAACCTCCACCTGACTTCTTTATTGGAGAGTTTTGCAAGCTGCTCTGAAAATGCCTTTTTGGTGAGCATTAATTAATATTGACTGTAGTTTTTATATCATTTGGATTTATTAGTACTTGGAATAAAGGATATTTTCAAACCCAAAGTCAGCAGGTATTTGGATGCATGCAAATTTTTACATAAGCTAGTACTTGTCCCTTCTTGTGCTTTGGTGTCATTCATAAAATTGTAGTAAATACTCTTATTATGTAATGTAATCTCATTCAGGACTATTTATATACTTGTGTGTGCAAACACAAAGCAGGGTAACTCACATATAGTAGGCATTTAACAAATGCTAGTTCAAGTTAAATCTAAAGTTGGCTAAAAAGGAGGTTGGCATTGGTACCTTAGAAATGTCAGTCTTGTCTAGCTGTATAATGGAGTAATGGACTGATGGAATCATTATAACTCCCATGGTTATAAAATAGTATTTTTGTAATGACAGATTCTTTATGTGTAGAAATATGCCTATACAGATATAATGCAACCACTATCAACAGACCAATGACATTCTTCTTACAAGTAGAAAAAAAAGAAATAGAAACAGAAATAGAAAAAAACAATCCTGATATTTACATGAAACCACAAAAGACCCAGAATAGCCAAAGCTATCTTAAGTAAAAGGAACAAAACTAGGGGAATCACATTATCTGACTTCAACTTATATTACAGGGCTATAGTAAACAAAACAGTCTGGTACAGGCATAAAAACAGACACATAGACCAATGAAACAGAACAGAGAAGCCAGGAACAAATCCCCACATCTACTGTGAACTCATTTTCAACAAAGGTGCCAAGAACATACACTGGGGAAAAAACAGTCTCTTCATTAAATGGAGCTGGGAAAACTGGGTATCCATATGCAGAAGAATGAAACTAGACACCTATATCTCGTCATACACAAAAGTCAAATCAAAATGTATTAAAAATTTAAATCTAAGACATCAGACTATGAAAATACTACAAGAAAACATTGGAGAAAATCTCTAGGACATCGATCTCGGCAAAAATTTCTTGAGAAAGACCCCACAAGCATGGGCAATGAAAGCAAAAATAGACAAATGGGATCACATCAAGTTAAAAAGCTTCCACACAGCAAAAGAAACAATAAAATGAAGAGACAATGCAAAGAATGGGAGAAAGTATTTGCCAACTATCCATCTGACAAGGAATTAATAACCAGAATATACAAGGAGCTCAAATAACTTTATAGGAAAAAAATCTGATAATTCGATGAAGAAATGAGCAAAAAGAGTTGAACAGACATTTCTTTTTCTTCTTTTTTCTTTCTTATTTTTTTTGAGGCGAAGTCTCACTCTGTTGTCCAGGTTGGGGTGTGGTGTCATAATCTCAGCTCACTGCAACCTCTGCCTCCTGGCTTCAGGTGATTCTCCTGCCTCAGCCTTCTGAGTAGCTGGGATTACAGGCGCCTGCCACTACATTTGGCTAATTTTTGTATTTTTAGTACAGACAGGGATTCACCATGTTGGTGAGGCTGGTCTCGAACTCCTGACCTCAAGTGATCCACCTGCCTCGGCCTCCCAAAGTGCTGGAATTACAGGCGTGAGCCACCTTGCCCGGCTGAATAGACATTTTCTTAAAAGAAGACATACAAATGGCAAACAGGCCTATCAACATCATTGATCATCAGAGAAATGCAAATCAAAACTACAATGAGATATCATCTTATTCAATTAAAAGGGCTTATATCTAAAAGACAGGCAATACCAAATGGTGGTGAGGATGTGGAAAAAAGGGAAACCTTGAACACTGTCAGTAGGAATGTAAATTCATACTATCACTATGATGAAGAGTTTGGAGGTTCCTCGAGAAATTAAAATAGAGCTACTATATGATCCAGCAATCCCACTGCTGAATATATACCCAAAAGAGAGGAAATCAGTTTATCAAAGAGATATCTTCACTTCTGTGTTTATTGAAGCATATCTAAGATTTGGAAGCAACCTAAGTGTCCATCAGCTAATGAATGAATAAAGAAAATGTGATACATATATACACAATGGAGTACTAGTCAGTCATTAGAAAAAAGAATGAGATCCAGTCGTTTACAACAACATGGATAGAACTGGAGATCATTAAGTGAAATAAGCCAGGCACAGAAAGGCAACTTTGCATGTTCTCACTTATTTGTGGGACATAAAAATCAAAACAATTGAACTCATGGACATAGAGAGTAGAAGGATGGTTACTAGAGGCAGGGGGTCAGAATAGGGGGTGGGGATGATTACGGGGTATAAAAAAATAGAAAGAATGTATAAAATTTACTATTTGATAGCTCAACAGGGTGACTATAGTCAATAATAAGTTAATTTTATATTCAAAGCAATACTGTAATGGATTGCTTGTAACTCAAAGTATAAATGCTTGAGTGGATGGATACCCCATTCTCCATGATGTGCTTATTTCACACTGCATCCCTTTATCAAAACATCTCATGTACTCCATAAATATATGCATCTACTATGTACCCACAAAAATAAACATAAAAAATAGAAATATACCTATGTAAGTGAGATAAATTCACTTAAAGCAATAAATGATTTGACATTTGTTCTGGAAGACCTGAAAAAGTGTTCAGGAGATTCACTTAAAGATTTTTAAGGCAGTTAAATGATGAACATATTTCAGAGACAGCAAGATAAAAGGAAATGTATCTGAGTGTATTTTATTTCCTAGAATATTTTATTAAACAAAAGTATAAAGGTTACATTTTTGGGAGAATACCTGTAAGTTCGAGGAAATAAGAAGGTTATTCATAGCAACTGGGAAGCAGGATAAAGCTTCTGTGCAGTGGATCCCTCTAGTACTGTGGACCTATAGAGTTTATTTGGAGAAATCAAGAACCTTTCATGCCAGAAATGATTAAAAGTTAAAGCAATTTTATTTATGCAGAATAGAGCTACAGTTGGCCATTTGAGAATTCATTGCCCTTCCCATTTAATGTATTTCTTTAACAAGACAGCTCTAATTTTGCTCTTGTTATCAGTGGCTTGAAAACATGTAAAAAAGCTTCAATACTCCAATGAATTTGTTTTCTGAACTACCTATCCTCAGCTTAATCTCCATGTCTGAAGTTATTTTCTCAGAACACAAATACGTGTAAACATTTGGGAGGCTTAATTCATTAACAATAGTATAAAAACAAGTAAGTGTCACAAAAATTTGCATTATATATATATTTATATATATAAATTTATATATATAAATTTGCATTATATATAGTTAATCTTATAACTCCAATCTCTCTGCCACTATCTTTACATAGCCTCTTTTTCTGTGTCTATATGAACAATAATTTTAAGGGGAGCTGCTTACATGCTCTCAAGGAATGCATGAACCTATTATGTGAATAAACTCTGCTACCTTTCTCTGAAGGTAAATCCTGGAGACAAATCATAATCCACCCTCAGAAGGATCACTTTTGGCTAAATGTCTTAATTTTGTTGGTCATGAAGCATTCCATCCTATTCTTAAAAATTCAAAGTAACTAACTCAATGTTTAGAAAATGTTTGTCCTCTAATTAAAAACAAAGGAGCTGAACGAATGCTTATTTTAAGGGAAATTTAATTATGTAATTTTGGATTACTTAATTCTTTATTCACACACATGTTGTTTTGTGAAAACTCAAAGGAACTCGTTGAGCCTTTTGTCTTAAGAATAGGAAGTTCTATGTTGCCAAGTAGGAGTGCCAAGGGTTTCAAGTTTTACTTAAAATTAAATTACAACTCATATTTGAGGAAACTTGGCAAAAACCTGGCAACATGTCATCATTAGAAAACAAAAGCAATTTACAAACTGTGGATTTCTCGGTACCTAACAAAATAATACAAAGACAATAGAATAAATGCAGATGGAGACTAGGCTTTTCATGACTGACTACTCAGCCATCATGGATCTCTGAAAAAAACCTGGCAAATTGGGAAAAATTGTTTTCTAGATACAACATTTCACCACAATTATAACAATAACCATAACAGATTACATTTTTTA
Organism: Theropithecus gelada; assembly: GCF_003255815.1. Lineage (NCBI taxonomy): Eukaryota > Metazoa > Chordata > Mammalia > Primates > Cercopithecidae > Theropithecus > Theropithecus gelada. The sequence goes on from NC_037669.1 coordinate 137,226,217, forward strand.
AGTGTTTTCAGAGTGCCAGGTACTTTGATAGGGGCTTCATGAACTTAATGTAACTTAAATCCTCTTAACATCAGTAGGAGGAAGATATCATAGCTATGTTCATTTCACTGATGAGAAAGCTGAACAAGAGAGATGTTTTGTAACTTCTCTCAGCTTATGCAGCTGGTAGGAGGTGGGTTTGGAATTTGAACCTGAGGATCTCACATCAGAGCCGGGATCTCCTTCTGTTATTATGATGAATTCCCACTAAAATACAAACCTATGTTTTCTAAGGAGAAAGTATGAATTGTAATGACCAGTTTAACCTCTCTCTGGGTGAAAATTCTTTTTGATATTCCTGCAGTTCAATGTGGAATCTTTAGTAGGCATAGCAAATTATGTTTTAAAAATCTAATAAATTTTCTTTATACCTGTGATTCTTGGTCTTTTCTGGGTCCCAGACTGCTTTGGCAATTAAAAAAAAGTTAAACATGTTTTTTTCCATGAAAAAGCACATATACATAAACCATTATTCAGAATTTCAGGAGATTCGTAGATTCCAAGTAACTTAGAAGGTTAAATCCTTCCCCTCACCATCCTCTCCCTCTATAGCACCACCTTCCTAGAAAATTAAAACTTTTGTTAGTTACCAGAATAAAGAATTCCCCACTACTCTGTCACATACTTCACTTATTTATTAGATACGTCACTTATTTGATAAGTAAAACTGTAGTGCATAGTTTCTCTTGCTTTTTTCCAGATAACAAAGAAAACTCATTGACTTGAGCTGGTGTTCATGGTAGAGGGGAGATGTTTGAATTGAACTGGATGATCTCATATATCACCTGAAAAGTTGACCTAAATTTGAGTGATATCTTAGAAGTATTACTATATAAATGTCTGCTTCCCAGTAACTGTGAATCCTTAGACTTCAAATGGAATTAAATACATGACTTGAGGAAGTTTAAATTTACCTTGTGTGAGTCACTCTTTGCTTAGTCTAGTCCTGTACCTCTAAGACATTGGTAATTTTCCTTCCTCCTCAAATGGGATTTAGCTCCCAAAGTTTATAGCACTTGGAGCAGGATAATTAAGCCTGGCTTCTATACAGAGATAATCATGACCTTTCTAAATGTCTACCATTGTGGTGGCCCTAGGCTCCTTTATGATATCTCAGGAATCTAGGCTTGTTCCTAATCTTCCTCACTGTATACTATCAGTTACCTGAACCAATGACTAGAGTGCTAATTCCTTTGTTCCATATCCTCTATTCTTGGTCCCTCATATTTTGATGACCTCTAACTGTTAATTATGCATGCTCCCTGTGACTTGGTAATTGTGAGTAGCCAGATCTTCCCCAGTAAGAGTTTAGGATGGCGGGGGGGGGGGTCTTCCATGTCTCTTTCAGTCTTCCATGTCGCTCTATGCCTCAGTTTCTCTATCCACAAAATTAGGATAATAATAATTACCCCAGGGGATTATAAATGGGGATTAAATGAGCTAATACATGTGAACAACCTACAACAGTATCTGGAACTATGTAAATATTGGTGATTATTACAAATGGATTGGTAATATTTTAACTGCCCTGGCTTGAGCTCAGGCTTCCCAAGAATGTTTATGGCCAGTTCTCAGCCACAGTTAATAGTAGTCTACAGTTTATCATAGCCACTCTGAGAGTTAAAATTCAAGTACATTTATTTAATAATTTTTCTGATATCTACTATGTGCCAGAATATGTTATTTGGTAACAACTCCCCATAACCTAACACAGTCAGAATAGTTTCATTCAACAAATAGCTCAAAGTGTCACAAAGGTAAACCCCAGGGTTTTGTGTAAAGCATACCTAGAAATCTGTCTTGATTGGTGGGATGAATGGCATTTCCTTGTGTACCAGGGCTGAAGCATGGGCCCCCTTGCCAACTGAGCTCTTCTAACTGAAAATATTTACTCTTTGTTCTCTTCTCTGCTGGAGGACAGTATTTCTCTGCGCTGTTAAATAAATATAAACAACCACATAGCCCCACTTGTTTGGATTGGTTTAGCCATTTCCCAGGTATTTTATGGTTATGCTATGCTTTTCTTCCCCTCCTTAGGATGACAACCCCTATTGCTTATAAGTTGGTTCAACCTAATGGATTTATTATTTACATTATGCCAGGTATGGTTGAAAAATGAGTATGATGCTGTTCTTGTCCTTGAGGAGCTTATAGTTCCACGGAGGAGACAGACCCCAGTGTAGGGAAACATAATACGTTGCAGCCTGATATATTGTGGCGAGCCTGAGCTCACAGGATGTGATGGCAGCCGTCCACATCACAACTCTCCCTCGGGTCCCCCTTTCTCACTACAGCACGCATCAACCATCATGTGAAAACCTGGTGTTCCTGACTCATAGTCTGTAGAAGTTATACACTCCAATTTTTTCCAGTACTGATAATGGATTGTACTAAATCATTTATTTACTCTTTCTGGACCAGTTTATTTTGGCATAAGACATGTATTTACTGATGGAGAAAACACATGAAGTGTGTGAATGAGTGCAGTGAAACATATTTCCTCTGGGAAGAGAAGCAAGTGAGACCTCATTTAAGTTTTACTAGCTAGATAGTTACCTTGGTGTTCTTAAATGAATCCAAAGTAGTATATTCTACATGATTCCTTGCATATTTAAATACATCTTGTGAAAAATGGGAAGGTTATGGTAACATCCAGTATATTACTCATTTGAACTCTTTTACATGTTTATTACCACTTTTATATGTTTGGACAAGGCACTACTACCTTCAAGAATCCTTAGTGCTTGCCTATAAAGTAATTTCTTATCCCACGCATTTTTATCAATGAGATGTAGGCTTGGTCTATATATATATATACACATATATTTTTTGAGACAGGGTTTTGCTCTTGTTGCCCAGGCTGGAGTGCAATGATGCAATCTTGGCTCATTGCAACCTCCGCCTCTCAGGTACAAGTGATTCTCCTGTCTCAGCCTCCCAAGTAGCTCTGATTACAGGCATGCACCACCGCGCCTGGCTAATTTTTTTGTATTTAGTAGAGATGAGGTTTCACCATGTTAGTCAGACTGGTCATGAACTCCTGACCTCAGGTGATCCACCTGCCTTGGCCTCCCAAAGTGCTGGGATTACAGGCATGTGCCACCGCGCCCGGCCAGGTTTGGTCAATATTTAATGTAGTATAGTAATGGCTTTCAATTTATTGATTTCGAATTGTACCTGCAATTTTTGTTAATTCCACAAGGAGAGTAGGGGTACCTAAATATGACTCCGTGGCACCGCTGACTAGATATGTTCACATTTGGATAACATTATAGTAACAATAGTCCATGATACAATTTCTTATATAATACTTTAGCCAAAATATAATTCTATTGATTTTCCACCAAATTCTCTGACTGCTTCTTCTTGCATCGTTTTGTTGTCTCCAATCCCTGTTCTGGTGCCTCCAACGTCTCAGTGTTCCCCAGGATTCTATCCTTGGTCTTCTTCTATTTATCTTTTTCCTAAACATACTTACTTGGTCATTTCATTCACTGTCATGATTTTTAGCTAGGATTTATAAGTGATTGAATAATTATTTGTATCTCCAGTCTGGATCTTTTTGGCTTCCTAAAAAATGACTGGGGTTTCTCACTGGTGCTGCAAGCCCTGTCTGTCTTAATAGAAATATATCACTTGCTCCTCCTCCTCAGGTCCTACATGATGCAACATTCATCCCTCTAGAAAGAAACCAGTCATCCTTAATGCTCTCTCTCCTTTACCATCTCCATGGAGTCCAATCATCCAAGCCCTCAAAGAAGTCCTTCTGTTATGTGTACTGCCCTGACACTGCCTTTATCAGAGTCTTTATAATTTCTCACCTGCAAAATTGAGAATAGCCCCTCTCAAGTGTTCTTACCTTTAATCATATTCTTCTACAATCCACCATCCACACTGTCACTAGTGCCGTCTCTCAAAAACACACATCTTTCACTGTGAAGCACCCCGACTGCCTACAGGATAAAGTTCCAACTCTTCAATAGGACCTACAAAGTCTTCTGCAATCTGGCCCAGCAAGCAGCCTCATCTCCTGGCTCAGGTCTTCTCACAATGCTTCCAACAGGTCCTTCATCCAGACCCCTCTCCTGTGCCCTGGTGGTTCCTGCCCTTTCACCCCTTCGCATTGTGTTAATGCTGTTTATTCTATGAAGAATGTCCTTCCTCATCCCCCTTCTCTTCCTAGAAAACTGCTTGTCTTTCAAGATTCACATCAGTTCTCCCTTGAACTGAGATACCATCCATCTCCACCTTTCCCACACAGTGTGGCTGCTCACTTCACTGGGCTTACAGTGCACTTTCTCCGTCCCTTGGCTATGTGAAACTCCCACGACTCAGTGCTATAACAATTTGTTTCTGTGCTTTAATGCACAAAACTTTGAGTTCCTTTTGAATAGAAACCTTCAAGTCATCCAACGTTCTCCTATGACCCAAAACAGTGCCTGCCATGTACAACTGTGAACCAACTGAGTAAATTTTACAGCATTTTTTAAATACCAAGAAAAATACTATGTGGGTCTTTTCTCATCCCCATACTCAATTGTGTCAATCATTGATTAATCAATCTTTGGACTTCCTTATTCTCCTTTAATACTGATCTTTATCCTTTATCCTTTATTGGATTTTAGTGTGGCAAAGCATTGGAAATTGATGTGTTTATAGCTTTCTGGAGGTTTGGTGTCTTGATATTTTAAGCACTTACACATTTACTAGCGTTTCTTTTTCTTTTTCTTTTTCTTTTTTTTTTTTTTTTGAGACAAAGTCTCGCTCTCTCTCCCAGACTGGAGTGCAGTGGCATGATCTCAGCTCATTGCAACCTCTGCCTCACGGGTTCAAGCGATTCTCGTGCCTCAATCTCCCAAGTAGCTGGGATTACAGGCACCCACCACCACACCTGGATAATTTTTGTATTTTAGTAGAGACAGGGTTTCACCATGTTGTCCAGGCTGGTCTCAAACTCCTGACCTCAGGTGATATACCTGCCTTGGTCTCCCTAAGTGCTGAGCCATTGCGCCTGGCCTTCTTTTTTTCTTTCTTTTGTTTTTTTTAGATGGAGTTTTGCTCTTGTTGCCCAGACTGGAGTGCAATGGCAAAATCTCAGCTCATTGCAACTTCTGCCTTCCAGGTTGAAGTGATTCTCCTGCCTCAGCCTCCCAAGTAGCTGGGACTACAGGCATGTGCCTTCACACTCAGCTAATTTTTGTATTTCTAGTACAGAGGAGGTTTCACCATGTTGGCCAGGATGGTCTTGACCTATTGACCTCAGGTGATCCGCCCGCCTCAGCCTCCCAAAGTGCTGGGATTACAGGCGAGCACCACCATGCCCGGCTAGCGTATCTTTCTCTAAATCAGGACCATCAGTGAGTATTAAGTGTCTTTTCAGTGCTCCCACCTTTGATGTGCTCTAGCTATTCCATCCTTGTCCAGGCCATTTTAAAGGCAGACGTTACTCTTCCTGTTAATGTAAGAAATAACTCTGAATTACATTCACTTGTCTTAGGGTTTCCACACCTTCATTTTTTTTGTGTGTGTGCTCAAAATTCATAACTAAAGATCAGGACATAATTTTTCTCAAATCTTTCAAAATTCTTATGATTTTTTCCCAGCCACAGTGAGATTTTCCTTGCAATTTTTGTTTATCCCTCCACCAACTCCTCCCTCACGATAGAAGTTTCATTTACATTGAAAGGGGTTTCATGTAATCAGTTCCATTATTATTTTCAAAGCCAGACCTTGCCAGATACCTGCTTTCCATTCACAAAGCATTGCCATTTTTTTCTGAACTTAACATGAGGGGAAAATACTCTTCTAAATGAAATCATAAAGCAACATTACGTTTTACATATTCTGGAAAATAATATAATCCCAAAGATATTTCCCTTTGTGATAAATCAAACTCTAATTCATACACTTAAACAATTATTCCTACCTGCTGTGAACATGGGATTCTGAAGTGTTTGTATACACTAATTATTGGCAGAGACAGAACTAGAAAAAATAATGGCAAAAATTTCTTTTAATAATTTCCATGTCCATGTCTTTTTCCTCTTCCCAATCCTATTTCCTTATTATTTGCTGCTAATAGATAAATGTGCCTATTCTAAATGCATAAGTGTGCCTATGCTAGATCATCTTTTTACCTGGAAGGTAAAAGCTGTGAAATATAAGCACACTTTCAGGTTAACAATAAGCTAATAGTCATTGAACATTTCCCATGTACCAGACCCTCTAACAAGCACCTCACATGGATTATGTCATTTTCAGCATGACTTATAATCAAAATGGAAATACTAAATGAAATACTTAAAGTAGAAGCATGACACTTATAAAACATAGAAACTCCTTGAGTAATTTATTTTATCTTTACATCAGCACAACCATCAATCTGCATTTAATCCTTCATTATCACAAACAAATTAATCTTTCTCTTGCTTTCATTTTAGTCAAAGAACATTAAGGAAATATTCAGTACTTCTGGGATATCAGTCCATATCTGTCACTCTTAGCCTATCAGGGTGCCACATACACTCAGGGGGATTGTCAGTAGATATGGGAAAATATACTTGGAGAACAAGGTCTCATTTATTCATCCCACTTGACTATTTTAACCTTCTAAAACAGGCAGTGTTCAGTTAGTACTTTGCTATTTGTAGTTGGTTCATTATTGTTAATTTTTCAGTAGTTAACTCTAGCAACATAGAAACAACAAAGAGATGGAAAAGGTCTTCTTCTCTGAAAGAACTTGAGAACTTGAAATGGGTTTACGTTTCTGAAGCAAAAGGGATCTTACAGAGGTGGAAGTGATACCCAAATAGAATCAATATCCTACAAAAAGTCACATAACTAGTGAACAACAAGTGAGACTAGACCTGTCTGACTTCCATGCAACTCCGTCTTAACCCCAGATAATACCTCTTCTTGAATGTCTCCCTTTTACTTCAACTTCCTTGTGCCATTGATTTTATTTTTCGTGGTAAGAACATATGTTTTAAATATTTTTTTCCCTCCACTTAAAATTTTTCTTGCTGGTTTTCCCATAGCCTCTTGCTTCTTGCCTTCGTTTCTTGGTTTACCAAAAGGTTTTATTTGCCCTACAGAATTTCTTGACTTTTTTTATTTGAGTTTTTTTTTAAATTACCCTTTACTTTTTCTATGTTTCACTCAGAGAGTCTGAAAGGGATTTAGAAATTTTAAGATGTTCAGTGTCGATTGTCCAAATCAAATCATCTAAAACAACAACAGAAGCCAGCAATGAACATCGTGGGTTTGCTATTTCTTTTAATGGTACAGCTGCTGCAGCTGAATCCTGTAGGTTGAAACTGGATGGTTTTCATTTTGGAAGATAGCAACAAATCTAATAGTAGAATATTATTCCAATAGAAATATTTTTTAAGAATGCCTTTACATAAAAGAGAAAATAAATGTTATTAATTATTTATTGCTTTTAACTAATAATTTGGTAGTTAATTAACATACAGTCTTATATTTATTCTCTGGCTATTCTATGTTGGGTCTATTTTTTTCAGCTAGAGTATAATGGGGCACTACTACACCTAGTTTATGTGCTGCCTTTAAGTTTTAAATGTACTGACATTATTTATATGCATTTTGGAAAAAAATAACATGTATCTACTAAAATAAATTTCATAGCCGATTTTGTCTGAATCACTTGTCAGCATCAAGTTCAAATAAGATGGCACAGATTGAACCATATACCCCATTCACTGTAGAAGTATAAGGTGTTTCTACACACAAGAGCTGAGAAATTATAAGATTCCCTTTATCTTTTTCTTATTTCCTCATGGTGGTCTCCTTTGACTTAAATCTGTGACTGCAACACAGAAAGACAGAGACAGCAGAAGGATAAAGGACTTGGGAAGGACCTTTTTTGAGCACAGGAAACTTCTTGTCTTAGTAGCCACCACTATCACTATTAAAATGCAATGGTTTGTTCAAACTTCCTTAGAAACAGAATAAATAAATAAATAAATAAATAAATAAATAAAGCACTGAAAAATCAGGGACATTCAAAAGCATTTTAGCTCTGTATGCATGTGCATTTTAGTCATTTTGTTTGGCCCAAAGAGGATTCAGGAATCAAGAAAACTTCACTTATCCCATCCAAATTTGTCATTGTGTAACAAAATGTCATTTCTGATCATTGTCTAGTTAAACATGTGCACAGAGCACGTAATTGTTTTCTGGGTTCATATGAACAACACTTCCCCAAATTTCTGGAATTATGACCAGAACACAACCATGATAAATTAGCTCTGGCCCACAGCAGGCTTAGCACTGGAAATAATCCAGGTAGTGGGTTTAGTGAAAATGAGGAAGTGGCTCTAAAAAACAAGTCATATATTCACCTCTTCATTGTAGTCTTTTCAACAGTGTTTTTCATAGAGATTTTATTTGGTTTCCTATCCACCAGCCTTTAATAATGCCTTCTCACCTGTTAATTATGCACTCAATCTACACTACAACTGAGTCAAATAATGAGTATTGAAGCAACTAAAGGACCTAGCTGGGAAAATAGAATTTAAAAAGATGAACTAAATAGAAAACAATACATTGCAATTCAAGGAAACTTTCTTCACTACTCCAGCTCACATTTGTATCACCCTTTTTTGTTCTTTGTGACATTTTAATCTGCCCCGCCTGTTTTAGTCCTCATTATCTGCTCTATTATATTTGAGCCAGTTCAAAATAGAACAGTACATAATTAAGGTAATGATCATGGCTATGCTCTTTGTAATGTATTTAAATGTATTTTATGTGTTACTGCTGGTTCTCAATTTATGGCATAATTACTTAAAAATTTCTTTCTCTTGTCTAGCACTGTGCTGGACAAGAGCAAACTCTGTGTGTTGACTCACTTAAAAATCAATCATTAATTATAATTTTGAACATGTAATTAATTGGAGAGCATATTCTATTCAAGGCTAATGTTTATCAAAGATGACTCTGTTAAAGCCAGATACAGCTTCTGAGGGAAGCATCAGATTTGAAATGTGGATTTAGTTTCCCTTATCATTAAGTTCACATTTCTTTTCTCCCTTGAGTAAATTAGTTAAATTTTCTCATGTAAGAATGATTATTTCTATATTGCTACATAGATTTCAGAGATAATGAAAGATTTTAATACAAATAAAACAATTAAAAAATTGAATCTAATGACTATCAATAATCCCTGAATAGTAATCTCCTTGAAGACAGAGACACTCATATTATCTTTGAATTGCTCTCAACATCTGGCATAACTATGTTACAGGGGCTTAATTAAGGTATATTGAATAAAATGATAAAGGTCTGATAGATGAAGAGCATATATGTGACTAGGAGACCTTGGCCGTAACTATTGCTATCAATGGAGAATTAACAGCATGAAAAGTATCTAGTCATCAAGAGAGAAATAGCCTGGCAATGCCTTTTAATTAAGGAGAGACTCCTGTGCTAATCACTAAACATAAATTTGTCTATAATAAAAGAACATTTCCTGTGAAAATGATTCGTTAACATTTATCCCATGATGGAGGTTTTACATTGCACAATACTTAAGGTTTGTTCTCACAGGGATATCTAGTTGGAATTGTCACCTTGTAGATATGTTATCTTCATAATGGAAGTATGCTTAAATGAACTGGGAAGAATAAAGCCATACAAAGTGAAAAATGAAGAAACATTAGTGATAGCAGGAAAGACCTATAACTCAAAGAATCTCTTGATATTAAACTCAAAAATACATCAAATGAAACACTATTGTGCAACACTTCATCAGTTTCCTTTCTGTCTCCTCTGCTGAATCCTGCTTCTCTCTGTAACTGTCTCCCAAGATATTCATTCTTTACTGTTTGTACTTTTTATCCCGCTTCTCTTACAAGCCAGTTACAGATTTGAGTGCCAGTCCATATTTGCAGCTATATGCAGGAAATTTCTATTTTAACTTTCTATTTTCATCTGAAACCCAAGAACAGAAAATCTAGACCTTATTCACCTTAACTCTTGTACCTACATCCTTATTTTCCTCTTTATTTAGTTACCTAGTTGGGTATGTGGTCCCATTCTTTCTTTGCTATAGCTAAATTATTTATTCTTTCAAACATGCGTGGACAATTTCCAGACATTAAGTCATGTTTACAAGAGTTTCCCTCCGATAGCAGTAAACTTAACCAAAATAACTAAATAACAGAGTGACAAAAACTTCCTATGCTGAACTTTAGAAAGGTCTTAACCTCAGACTACAAATCCAATAATTATCATCAAGACACGGGTTCAATTTAATTTACATAGGACACAAGTTTCTCAACACAGCAGAAGTATCTCAAGTAAGTGAAAGAAATAAAGACATTGCAGAAAAAAAAAAAAAAAATATGAAGATCCCTAAGACTATCCACCGAGTAGTGAGATATGGGCATTAGGCATGAGTCTAGCGTAAGGCAATTTCCCAACTGCCACTCAGCCAGACTGGAAGAGACAGCCCTAAGCTAAGCAGCTTCTTATTTCCGAGGGGTACGATCTGGAATCAGGGCTAATGTGAAATAAACTTTGGACCAGAGATGACCACACACTGAAGGACCTAAAAACAAAAGTACAGTATGTAAGTCTGGTTGACTTTTTCATCCAAGGGCTATCACACTGAAGCGGGAGAACAAACCCACTTCCAGCAACATGATATGTGCTGTTATGCTGCCAGTTGGGCCCTCATCCAGGTTTGCTGACTGTAGAGGCAGAACTTCCAACAGATTTTCAGAGAAATAGCAGGAGAAATCTTTTCAATCACATTGCCCAGTCTCTACCTTCTTTTCTTTGGTACTCAGGAAAATGGATGATAACATATGCCAAAAAAGGCAAATCACCTTGTTTTTTAAGAGAAAGTTCTGAGTAGAATCAAAGGTGTCATCCATATTAACTTAGGGAAAATAGAAGAACATGTAGATTTGTCTTTGGTCAAAGGTAAAGAAGTTGCATGAGAGCAACTGCGATACTGATTTTGTTCTTTATTGTAAGTCTAATACTTCTGGCAGTGCCTGGCATAGAAGGAGCTCGGTAAGTATCTGACAAAGACAAACTAGTTACTGCTGGAGAAGGTAAGGACATATACGGACTTACTTAAGTCAGAGTGACTTGGTTATGAGGCCCAGATCTGTAACTTTTTAGCTCTGTGTTCTCCTATACGTTTTATAAGAGTTTGTATCTTCATATGTAAAATTAAGGTAATAGTAACGTCTACCTCTTTATGGAGATTAAAAAATATATATTAAGGGGTTCAGTGCCTGACTCTGCAGTTTATTTTCCATTTGGCCCCTAGCTTGGTTCTTCAGTAACACTATCTCCTTCTCTTACCTCTTCCTGCCTATGGAGTGGTAAAAGCACCTATTGTTGCTGATCTCTGGATCCCTCAACATCCTCTATTGATTCCCTTAATCCTGATCACAACTCTGTAAGTTCTTACATTGTTTTTTGAATCTTCTTAGTTACATTTTGTTTCATGTTTGGATCTTGAGTGATACAGGGTCTATAAAGGAGTAATAATCAAGAAGGGCTAATTTTTGGTGGTGTTTGTAGGTGTAGTTGTATTACTAGGAGTCATAGTAGCAGTGGTAAGAGTAGTTTCATCAACAAGAGTGACAACTGCTTTTACTGATGTTGTAAGCAGAAACACCCAGAACATGAAAGAAAAACTGCTATAGCAAAAGAATGCCTAAAATGAATACAGCATTCCAAAAGAGGAGAGGCAACTTTAGACTATAACAGTACTGCATTATCATGAAAACTAAAGAAAAGAAATTCCTGAATACTAAAAATTAAAATTTTTGGATACAAAATGATTAGTTGATGAATTAACTAAAAATAGTAGTAATAAGGAAAAGAATAATGGAAAAATTAATATTACTACAAAATATAAAAACGTTTAAAACCAGAACACATACTGACAATTTTAGAGACGAAATTAGTAATATACTTGAGAACTTGACTTTTAAAATACCAAGGACATTTTAAAAATAAGAATTATAAAACAGACATAAGGATTCAATGTATGGATAACTGATGATCTGAAAAACAAACCAGAAAAAAACTATTTAATGAAACATTAGAATGAAAATACTTCAATTAATTAAAATGGCCCTATAATTTAGAAGTCTCACGGCTCATGGTTGGGAGGGGAGAGAGATTACACTGGTGAATTTCTGATATTCAATGATTTAAAAAAATCATACATTACCCAGTAGAAGAAGCAGACCCCTATAAATATAAGCAAATGAGTTTATATCAGACTTCTTTTCAGCTATTTTGGGTAAGAGAAAGCAACAGAACAATGTTATTAACAAGTATTGAGTATAAAATTATGTCCAAGTTATTAATTATTAAATCAAGTTTTTTTTGGCATGTGAAAACTTAGAAAATGAGATCCAATACATGATTTTAAAAGTTAATATGTGTCTTGTGAAAAAAAAAGGATTTGAAGATGTACTCCATACAGACAAATATGCATCAAAATAAGGAATTCACAAATAGGCAAGCTGAGGAACTAAACACATAGCTACTGGTGAGTTTAAGATGCCCACGGGAAATTTTGAGTGGAGGGTAAGAGGTGATAACATTGCTTTAATTTCTTTTTATTTCATGGTAAGGAACAATATATACATATATATATATATGTCTTTAATCTCAAGTTCACAGAGAGATATATTGAAATTTGTATAGGTAAGCGCCAATGGAAAATGTTAAAGCATTTGCATCTTGTGATTACTTAGGCGAGTGTGTGGGGATGTGGGCTAGCAGTTGAGGGTGTCAATGATGCAGACACAGGGTAGAGAAAAACAAATAAAACATAGTTTATATAGAAAACTATCAGAAACAAAGGCAACACAAAATAAGGAGGCTGTCAAATGAACGATGCCTCTTTAATAAGAAATGAAAATGAAATTGTCATCTTTAAAAAAATTATCCTTGGGCGAGGCGTGTTGGCTGATGCCTGTAATCCCATCACTTTGGGAGGCCAAGGTGGGTGAATCACGAGGTCAGGAGTTCAAGACCAGCCTGGCCAAGATGGTGAAACCCTGTTTCTATTAAAAATGCAAAAAAATTATCCAGGCATGGTGGCGGGTGCCTGTAATCCCAGTTACTCGGGAGGCTGAGGCAGAGGATTGCTTGAACCCGTGAGGCAGAGGTTGCAGTGAGCCTAGATCGTGCCACTGCACTACAGTCTGGGCAACAGAGCGAGACTCCATCACAAAATAAATAAATAAATAAATAAATTCATAAGAATCATTCTTATTCAAAAAATGAAACTTGATCATATGCATTTTAAAAAAGAGATACCAACATGAGTATTTCAGGAATAAAATGAAAGAATGCTCCAAACAAAATCAAATGGAAAACTAGTAAGAATCATGCTGTATTCAACAATTTGAATATGATATGCTTTGATGTAGTGTTCATGTTTCTTCAGCTTGGTGTTCATCAAACTTCTCTAATCTTGGGTTTGTAGTTTTCATGAAATTTGGAAATTTTCTGGTCATTAGTTCATTAAATATTTCATTCTGTTCTTTTCTTTTCCAGGACTGAAAATACACATAGGTTAGACTGTATGATATTGACCCATAGTTCACCAGCACGCTCGTTTCTGTTCAGTCTTTCTTCTATCCTTCGTTCTAGTAGTTCTTATCGTGTGTCTTCAAGTTTTCTACTCTTCTGCAGTGTACTATTTATTTTAGATATTTTATTTTTCATCTTTAGAGTTTTTATTTGGATCTTTCTTTCTTTCATTTCTCTATCACATTCATGCTTTTCTTTACCGTCTTGACTATATCTTTACAATATCTCTTTTAATATTCTTGCTTAATTTTATTATCTGTGTAACTTTGGGGTCTGTTTCTATTGAGTTTTTTCCTTCTCGCTATGGGCATATTTTCTGCCCTCTTCGCAGGCCTGGTAAGTTTTGATTGGATGCTGCATATTGTTCCCTTTCTGTCTCTTGTGCTGAATCTCATTTTTTGTGTATATGGTTGTTGTTTCTTTTTAATAACGCTTGGAGTTGGATTTTTTGCATCCTTTAAATATTTTTGGTCCTTGTTTTGGAACCAGTAAGTTACATGAAAACAATTTGATCCTTTCAAGTCTTGCCTTTAAGGTTTATTAGAGCAGGTCCTGGTAAATCTCTAGTCTAAGGCTACTACCGAGGTAATGATTTTTCAAGGACTTTTGATTGATGCCCCATTTATTGGAAAAACTTTACACTCTGCCTGTTGGGAGCACAAACTATGCTTGGCCCTGTGTGAGCTCTGGGGATTATTCTGTTTATTCCTTTCCAGCAGTATTTTTCCCCAGCCTGTGGCTTTTTCTTCTACACAGGTGCAGATTAACATTGAGCCAAAGACTTGAGAGGACCCTTGAGCAGATATCAAGAGTCTCTCTGCACAGCTCTCTCTTCGCTGCTTGTTTGCCTTACAAATTCTATCCATCTTTACTTTCTTGAACATCAAACTCTATTTCTTCAACTCGACAAAACTGCCAAGTTCTATTGGGGTTCCCCTTCCTTCTGATACTATTCAGAAACTTGCTCGATGCTGGGGTATTCCAAGATCTAAACTGACATATTTTCCTTCTCTCAGGAATCACTGTCTTAAGTTGTCTGTGGTTCAATGTTTGAAAACCATTGTTTTATATATTTTGTCTGGTATTCTAGTTGTTTAATGTGGGAGATAAATCTCCATCTATGTTATTCTATCATGTACAAAAGCGGAATTCCTCATGTTAATATAAGACAAACTTGAATTTGAGACAAAAAGCATTAAATTGGAAAGAAAAAGCTACTTTTTATCATTAAAATTTATAACAAAATATAATTGTCCCTTTTTTGCACATTAATGCTTTCATTTATTACACAAATATTGAGTGTCTACCACGTGTCAGGCACTTTTCTATTACTGGAAAATTTGAAAAGTGAGTCAATATTCCTGCTGTCAAAAAGCTTCTAGTGGAGATGCAGAAAGACATATGAAATTAACAATAATGAATGCTGTAGGAAGATGTAAAGTAGGGTGATACAATTCAAGCATCTATCAGAGAAGGGATTTCTGGGATGCATTATTAACCATGCACGAAACAGGAAGAAAGTGGGACTATCTAGCAGATGCTCTAATATGTGAATGAACTTGTCCTGTCTGAGGAAGAAAGAGATGGCCAGTGTAGTTAAGTGTGCTGGAGAAAGGGGAAATGGTCACTGCAGCCAAAGAGAAAGGCATAAATCACATCTGCAGACTTTGTAGGCAGGGTTAAAGTGTGGACTTACTCTAATTGAGGTTGGCATGGAAATCCGTTGGGAGGTTTTAAGAAAGAGGGGAGGAGAGTTTAATGAACTTATTTATTTTCTACAAATCATTCTGACTTTTATGTGAGAAGCGGGAGTGGAGTCAGGAAGATCACTTGAGAGTTGATATCAGTAACCCAGGCAAAAAGAGATAGCTGGCTTAGATTAGGATGTGTTAGTAGAAAGTGTGGGAAGTAGATAGATTTGGAATTTGTGTAGAGATACAGTTATCAAGACTTACTGTTGGATTGGATGGGGAAAGTTTTAATTTTTGGTTTGAGAAACTAGGTTCATGGTCTTACCATTCACTGAAAGGAAAAGAGTATAGAAATAGAATAGAAAGAAATGAGAGAAAAGTTTGTTTGGAGGATATCAAATAAAGATAATAACAAATAAAGTTTAATAACACTAAATACAATGAGAAACACAGACACAGCAAACAAAGAATTTTAAAACATTTATCTCCATTTTTTTATTGACCAAGAAAAAAATAAGTGAAAATATAAAGAAGACCAAATTCTAACTAATATAACTTACTTTACTCTAATATTAACTCTATACTACTTCAAAAGAGAATAAACTTTTTCCCAAAGACTTATGACACATTCATATAAGTTAACTATGTATCAGACCTAAAAGGAAATATCAACAAATTTGAATGTATAAAAACAGTAAAATGAGATTTTAAAAAATCATAGCATAATAAAACTAAAAATAAATTAGAAAATTAAAATAAAATTAAAATTAATTTCAAACATTTGGAAGTCTAAAAAATATTTTCTAAATAAACATTCAGTCAAAAATGTTCTCATTATTGTAATACAAAAAGAAATAGAAAAATATTATTAAAAATAATCATCCACCTATGGTGAATCCATAGATGTACCCAGAAATACCCATAGCTTTGAACAGTTTTATTACAAAATAAGAAGAAAAGTATATCAAGTACTCAACTGAAAGAATAGAAAATGATCAACAAAGTAAATACTAGAAAAACACCATAAGGAAAAAACCCATCCCCCCCTCCAAAAAAAAATGAAGGCTAAAAAAGAATGAAATGGCTGGGCACGGTTGCTCATGCCTGTAATCTCAGCAATTTGAGAGACTGAGGCAGGTGGATCACTTGAGGACAGGAGTTCGAGACCAGCCTGGCCAACATGGTGAAACCCCTCTGTACTAAAATACAAAAATTAGCCGGGCGTGGTAGTGCGCACCTGTAATCCCAGTTCCTCGGTGAGGTTGAGGCAGTAGAATTACTTGAACCCAGGAGGCAGAGGTTGCAGCGAGCCAAGACTGTACCACTGCACTCCAGCCTGGGAGACAGAGAAAGATACCATAAAAAAAAAAAAAAAAAATTAAAAAAAAGCAAAATGAGAAATCTAAGAGCAGCAGTTTATTGGAAATGCCAACACATACACAAAGCATGAGCTGAAACAAAAACAACAAGGTTATATCATATTAGAAAAGACATAAAAGAGATCAAAATATGCTTCATACACATTATAGTAGATGAAAAAACTGATTTAAACATACAAATTTCTAGGAAAACATAAATTACAAAACTTGAGTCAAGAAGAAAAAGGAAAATTATAAAATAATAATCCTTTAATTTCCATCCTATAATTTGTTTTATAACTCCAAGCCACAATAACCTCTAAGTGATTTTAGCTGTTCAAGACCATAAAGAAAGGGAGAAGTCTTCATAATGTTTTGAATGAAGTCAGCCAAACCCTAAAAACAACATTTTACAGTAAGAATTAAAAAGGGCAAAATTTTAGTCCAGCCCTGCTTATGTATATTGATGTAAGTACCTAACTAAAATATTAGCAATTAGAATTCAAGAATACATGAAAAATCTTACAAATCCATAATCAACAAAACCTCATTCCAAGAATGCTAGTTTATGTATTATCAGGCAATCTGTTACTACAAATGACTATTACTATAATGAATGAAGGGAATATGATTGCTAAGGTCTGAATGTTGGTGTCCCTTAGAATTCATATGTTGGCACCTAATATCCAGTGTGATAGAATTAAAAGGTGTGGTTTTTAGTCACTTTGAAAATAAGTGGTTAAGTTGTAAACCAAAAAGAAAATGCTAAGCCCCCAGCCAACTGAATGGACTCCCTCTTGGTCAATGGGAACCCAGAGAAAACTGAAAAACTGAATTCCCAGCCATGATAGTGGGAAGGAAAGTCAGACACACCTTGTTATATCCTCTCCCTTTTGGAGTTTAGCATTAAGGTTAAAATGGAGAGCATAATAAAACTAACAAAACAGACTTTTTGTGGCAATAAGATAGCAAATTATAAACAAGACCTAAGGCCATGCAAGGCCAAGATTAAAGTCACACCCTATAAACCATAAAACTGTCTGGTTTTTTTGTTTGTTTTAAATAACTTGGTGGAATGTAGTACTCTCCAACCTGACTCTGTTACAGCATCATATAACAGATAGCAAGCCCTGAAGGAAATAAAAATATTTTACCCTAAAATATATTTCTTTGATATATTTTTAAATGACCCTACAAAGCTGTCTTGTGGGGGTAATTTGCATCTATAGAGAATCTCTATTAATATAGCCAGGCCTTCCCTTTCCAGGCCTTTTGGAGATCTAGAAGAGACTAACTGAAAGTCTGACACCTTTAAAAGTCTGAATAGAGATATTTTCCACTTACTCTCTCTGAAGGCTGTTACCTGTGAGCCTTCATCTACATAACAAGGGCCTTGGCCCCTTAAAATCCTCTTGTCTTAACTCGAGCATTCCTTTCTAGGGACTTCAGGTCTTCAGACAATAGCTGCTCTCAAACAACTGTCGACAAAAGAATCCCTAAAATCCACCTATGACTTGGAAGCCCCCACTTTGATAGGTCCTGCCTTTTCAGCTTGAACCCATGTATACCTTCCACGTATTGATTTATGTTGTGATTGTAAGGTAGGAGCCCACCCCTCATATTGTCTTATGCCCAATTTCTGCCTCCAAAGAAAGAAGAAGTAAAAACTATAAGGCAGAAATGAAATCCACAGGCAGACAGCCTGTTGCCACACCCTGGGCCTGGTTAAAGATGAACTCTTGACCTAACCAGATATGTTATCTTTAGATTCCAGACATTGTATGGAAAAGCATTGTGAAAATCCTTGTCCTATTCTGTTCTGTTCTGATTACCGGTACATGCAGGCCCTGGTCACGTACCCCTTGCTTGCTCAATAGACCACGACCTTCTCATGCAGACCCCCTTAGAGTTGTAAGCTCTTGAAAGGGACAGGAATTGCTCACTTGGGAAGCTCGGTTTTTGGAGACATGAGTCTTGCTGAAGCTCCCAGCTGAATAAAGCCCTTCCTTCTTTAACTCGGTGTCTGAGGAGTTTTGTCTGTGGCTTGTCCTGCTGCAGCTGTAACTTCTGTCTCCCCAAAATGTGTAAAATCAAACTAACCTAACCATCTTGGGACCACTTACTCAAGGCTTCTTAGATTTATGCTATCTCTGGACTATGGTCACTAATATTGGCTAGAATAAACCTCTTTAAAATATTTTACAGAGTTTTTTTGTTGTTGTTAAAGAAGCAATGAGGGCTCCAATTTCATGAAGGAATTAGTGCCATTATAAAAGAGGTTAAAGGGCACATCCTGGCTCTTTTTCCTGCCATGTGAGGTAGAGAGAAAGCCCTTACCAGCTACTGAATTGGCTCTTGCATTGATCTTGAACTTGCCAGCCTCCAGAACCATGAGAAATCAATTTTCATTATTTATAAATTACCCAGTCAAAGGTATTTTGTTATAGCAGCAGCAACAAACTAAGACAACAATTATCCCCATATATTTCCCAAGAAGTATTTGGTAACACTCAGTTTAAAACACTCTGATTAAAAACGACAATGTTAAAAAAAGGTTTAGTAGAATAAAATTGTATGGATTATATGGATTTGTGCCTGACACATGCATGTGTAGTATATATTCTATACATAAAACTAACAGTTTGTGTTGGGATTAACTGTGTGTCTAAGAAGGCTAATTCTAGGGAAGGTGGTCAAATAAACTTAAGAAATTATCCACTTAAAATGATGTTCTTAAAACTGATAAAATATAAAAACACAATAAAAACTCTGAGACACTGTAGAAAAGAAATTTGTTCAGTTTAATTTAATGTAAAAACTAAAAAATCTGGGATCATTTTTCTCAGCACATTTATTGTATACTGTGAAAGACTTTTCTGTCATTATTAGTATTAAAATTCTGTACCAGAAAAGTTCCATTAAAGTTAAGAGCATCATTGCCATGCTAGCCATGACAATTGGATTAGAAAATAAAATAAATATCTCACTATTAAACAAAAGAATTTAAGTTATTACTTTCCCAGATAAAATGTTAAATATGCTTTCTTGAAAAATAATAAAATGAATATACACAAATACAGCTTTTTAAATAAAAGACAATTTATTAGGAATATAATAAAAGTAAATATATAAGCTATAATATTAAAAAAATTAAATCATCTAGATAATTATAAACTTAGAAATATGTAGAACTACTTTGAGGAAGACTCTAAAACTACTGTCAAAAAGAAGACAAGAAGACAGTAATTAGTCTTAAAGTCAAACACTAAATATTCTAAAGGTGTCCATTCTCACTAAAATGATTATAAACATGTAAATTTCAATCAAAGCACCAATAGGATTTTTTTCTTAATTTGATAAAAATGATTCTACATTTCAATTGAGGAATATCCAAAGAATTCTCATGAGAAAAAGTAAAGAGATATATGCTTTTATATGGTAAAATGTATTATAAAAGAATAGTTATAAAAATAACTGAATGGTTCAGGAAGAGACTAATATTAATGGAAAAGATAATCATCTTCCCTGTAGTCCAGGGAAACCATGGACTACACCCATAGGTATTAGAATATAGTCTAATGAATGTGATATCTAAAACCGAGTGCCTGGTTGGGGAAGTGGAGATTTATTAGCAAAAAAAAAAAAATAATAAAGTGATAAAAAAGGTGATATAATAACTGGATAGCTATTGGGAATAATAAAAATATCCAAAATAAATTCTGAGTGGATCAAATATTTAAATACAGAAAATCCAATTCTAAAATTATTAAAATAAGCATAAGGCAAAATTTGTATAATATCTTGTTTGGGAAGTTCTTTCTAAGTTTCTGATCATGTTGCATAAAGGAAGAGAATAGAGAAAGTGAGAGAGAGGGAAAGGAAAGAGTAGAGAACTTTGGCTGCCAAAATACAATAAATGAGGTTGAAGATAACCTCAGGAAATAGGAAAAGTATTTGCAATTAATATGACAGATAGAGAGTTAATTCTCCAATTTTGATAAATAGATTAAAAATAAAATTCAAATAATACACACCAGGATAGGAAAAAGGACAAAGGAGTTGAAAGGTATATCAGAAAGGAAAAGTGTAAATGATCAATAAATCAATAAACATGTGGAAGGATATTCTACTTTGTAGTAATCAAACAAATGAAAATAGCAGTGAGTATTTTGAAGTATGAAATGCAGAACAAAACTCAGTATTTGTAGGGTTTTGGAAACTTAGATCTAGACCCACTTAGTTGAGGTATACATTTGGCCAGTTTTTCTTACAGCCTTTAAAACATGTATCAAACACATCCTTTTTAAGTCTCACAACCCAACCACTATGGATAAAACCAAGAAAACAATCTTGTAAGTATGTCAACATATATAAACAGGGTGCATGATTTTTTTTGGTGGGTTCTGTCAGTTTTGACATCAGCATTCTGATGTCTCCAATCAAAGAATTTAGAAGATTTTCTTCTTTCCTCATGTTCTGATACATGTTAGTGAAAAAGTAGAAAAAACTAAAATAACCTATTGTTAAAATTGATGGTGTAACTATTGGCATTGTTGAGTGAAAAACAGCACATTTACATAAAACTGCATATTCTTTTCTATGTGTGAGTGTATATTCACAGAAAGATATACTAGAGGTTGAGAAGCATAACCATTTAATAGTTTTTAGTTTTTTACCCTGAACTGTCAATTTGGAGTAATTTTTATTTCTTCTTAGCATTGTTTTCTTTTGCTTTTCTTAAAAAATGACTATGTCCTACTTTTATAATTAGTAGTTCATAGTGAAGTACTTAAATTTTGGGAAAGAAGTGGTGCGTCTATATAGCTTCATATTTAAGTAGAACAGAACATTATGATATAAAAGGCCGATGTATTTATAAATTTAGAGGCCACCAGGGATTTCTAAGATAGTTTCAGAAGAATGATGAGAAATGAAACCATATTTTCAGATTTTAAGGAAACAATTGCCAGAGAGGAGGTAGAAGAGAGAAATTTGTCAGACAATTTTTATTTTTCTTCTATTAACTCCTTTGCATTGCTTTGATGTTCTCGTTTCCTTTTTGTATTTCAAAATTAATGACCTCTTTTTCCTTACCTGTGAAATGGCCTCACAAGAGGCCTTATTTACATAAGGACAGACATAGCTTATGTCCTTATATAATGTCCAGCTTCCTATGTCCTTATTTATATCTCACTAGATGATCTATGCCACTTCCTCACAAAAAGGAAGGCAAGCATAAGAAATGTTGATTAGGTAGTTAAAAAATACACAAACAAGGTCTTGCATAGAAATACCATGCATTGGAGTATGAAACATGCTCATTTAAGTACTACTTTGCTGTTCCTTCTCAAAATGGAGCCCTGGTTCCTTAATACTGCATGCCATCCTTCTTCGTTGTTTTTGTCAAATTCCCTGAGCCCTTCACTAATTTCTCTATGACCTGCAGTACTTCATCCATCTTTTACACTTAGTCCAGCTGTTTTCATCCTTTCTTTTCATCACTGTTTCTTCTTTTCTGTACCTACAGTAATGTAATAAAACGGAAGGCCTTGAGTTGTTCTTCTGAGTACAAAGGTTATGAGGTAGAATAGAGTAAATTATTCAAATATACAGTAAACACAGCACATCAAAAGAAGAACAACAAAGGGTAAACTGAAGAAACAAGAACCAGACCATACAGAATCAAGACACCATCTGATTAAAAGATGATGTGCACAGTGAACATAGTCAAGCCATAAATGAACTGTGTTTACTCCTTTTTTTAAAAAAAAAACAATATTGAGGTAAGAATGATCCTTTTGGCAGGAAGGGAGTGCATTTGTACTTCATAATAGTAATTAGTTTTTACTGATAATAAATTGTAATACATTTTCTGTTCATTTTCTGTTTCCTCTCTGTTTCCTCCAAGTCCTATTGATTCTCTCTCTCTGTGGCTATTTTAATCAGTTCATTTCACTCCATCTCCACCAAACCATTCACCAGGTCTGCAATAGAAGCCTCCTGAAGCTTTCTCTGACTTTAATCTGGCTGCCCTCTAAAATCCATCCTATACACAGGAGCCAGAGTTATCTTTAACAGTGTTAATACAACCATAATGATTCCCTGCTTAAAACCCTTAAAAAGCTTTTAATATTATTGAGAAAAAATTTAAATTGTTAACATGGCCTACGAGTTTCTGCATGCTCTGGATTGGGCTGGCTCCCTTACTCACTGACCTCCAGCCTCACTGGTATCCTTACAAGGGCTCCATGTGCCAAGGACTCTTCACCTCAGGGTCTACACATATGCTGATCTCTCTCCCTGTGATTCTTTTCTTCACACCCTTCACCTGGCCCAACTCTCCTCCCTCAAGTGTAAGCTCTTCCACTGGAAGCTCTTCCCTTACACCTGTGACAGATATTATAGGTTCTCTTGCTCAGCACCTCTTCCAACCTCCTTTGCTGTGGCCTCCTGAACTGAAGAACTGAAAAGCTCCAAACTGCATCTCCCATACTCCTGTACTGCTGAGGTTCTGAAAGGCAATACCATTCAGGCCATAGGCAAGGGCAAGGATTTCACGACTAAAACACCAAAAGCAATGGCAACAAAAGCCAAAATTGACAAATGGGATCTAATTAAACTAAAGAGCTTCTGCACAGCAAAAGAAACTACCATCAGAGTGAACAGGCAACCTACAGAATGGGAGAAAATTTTAACAACCTACCCATCTGACAAAGGGCTAATATCCAGAACCTACAAAGAACTTAAAAAAATTTACAAGAGAAAATCAAACAACCCCATCAAAAACTGGACAAAGGATATGAACAGACACTTCTCAAAAGAAGATATTTATGCAGTCAACAGACACATGAAAAAATGCTCATCATCACTGGCCATCAGTGAGATGCAAATCAAAACCACAATGAGATACCATCTCACACCAGTTAGAATGGCGATCATTAAAAAGTCAGGAAACAATAGTTGCTGGAGAGGATGTGGAGAAATAGGAACGCTTTTACACTGTTGGTGGGAATGTAAACTAGTTCAACCATTGTGGAAGACAGTGTGGCAATTCCTCAAGGATCTAGAACTAGAAATACCATTTGACCCAGTCATCCCATTACTAGGCATATATACCCAAAGGATTATAAATCATGCTGCTATAAAGACACATACACACGTATGTTTATTGCAGCACTATTCAAAATGGGAAAGGCTTGGAACCAACCCAAATGTCCATCAATGATAGACTGGATTAAGAAAACGTGGCACATATACAACATGGAATATTATGCAGCCATAAAAAAGGATGAGTTCATGTCCTTTGTAGGGACATAGATGAAGCTAGAAACCATCATTCTGAGCAAACTATCGCAAGGACAGAAAACCAATCACCACGTGTTATCACTCATAGGTGGGAACTGAACCATGAGAACACTTGGACACAGGAAGGGGAACATCACACACTGGGGCCTGTCGTGGGATAGGGGAAGGGGGGAGGGGGGAGGGGGGAAGGATAGCATTAGGAGATATACCGAATGTAAATGACTAGTTAACACGTGCAGCACACCAACATGGCACATGTATACATAGGTAACAAACCTGCACGTTGGGCACATGTACCCTAGAACTTAAAGTATAATAATAATTTTTTAAAATTTCCATTGGGAGAAAAAACAGTAGTACCTATCTCATGGGGATGTTTTGTGAATCGAGATAATGCACATAGAGCTTAATAAATAGTAATTATTATAAAAAAAGAAAGTATTATATTATTATTGCCATTGTATCAAAACAGAAACTGTGAGTTAATAAAGACAAATTCTCCACATCTTTGATGAGAAAGAAGAGAATATGCAATTGTAGTCCAGTGCATGTTACTCCAGTGCCACCCCATGTACTTCCCAATGTCAAGACAGTGCTGTGATTGATGAATTATAGTGCTCTCAGAATGCTCCTCTTCAGTCAGTTTGGCTAATATCTCTTCAGAGAGATGTTAAGACTGTTTCTGTAATATAGCCTTGAGGGTAAGGACTGCAAAGCTTGATAATTAATGATAATTATTTCTGTTTACGTTAACCCTATGAACTCAGAACTCTGCACAAATATTGACTCATAAGTTGTTAAATTATGGGTGTTAAACAATGTCACCATTTATTATTTCTCATTCCTTGATTATCTCCAAAATATACCATTATATTCCTATTGGAAGAATCTTCTTTTATTGCTCAGTAAGGGCCCTGTCTCAGTTGACAGGAACATTTTGCTAGACACCCTGTTAGGGAAATTAGGAATTTAGATAGGAATTAGTCAAGGAAAGAAGATGCTAGAGAAGTCCTTTCTTCCCCTGTCTCTGTGAGGTTACTGCTTCCTTACTCCAAATTCTCGCTAGTTTCCTCAATGCCTAACCCCCCACCCCACTCACTATGGGAAGCCAGGCTGACTCTAGCAGTGATTAAACCCCTTAACCATGTCAACTTCGAGTAATTTGTTGATTGTTGATTGATTATAAGGTCAAGTGCTTCCTTTTATCTTAAAGGCAGATTGTCTCTGTAAAGTTCACCAGTGAATCATGCATCAAATAAATGGCCATTGAGTCTGCCTAACAAGGAGACAAATGTTACTAAAGCAGAAGCAGTTGTGTCTTCTTCTGGAGAAGTTGGTAGACAGTTGCCTCAAGATATTCCTCAGTTGTTCATGAGTGCTTCTGGAGTGGTTTAAGGATTGAGTTTATCAGGTTGCCTTAAACATTCTTCTGGTTTGACTTTCCTCCCAGAGGAGGAATGCCTTGGATTCCTTCCTCCAGCATTGCTTTCCTTCTTCCCAGTTGAGTGCCTTTCCCAGTCATTCTGGGCTCCATGGCCTTCAAGAGCCAGATGGCATGTGGACCAAGAGGCAACTATCTCAATATTCTGTAATAACAATATTAGATAAATTATTCATATAATTTAATATGAATAACTTAATTTCACCTGAATTATCTAAATGTTTTAAAATCTCTTTATTTGTAACTTCAGTGATATCAATAATTTTCTCAAGTTATTTGGGGTGCATAGTAATTGCCAAAGGTTTAAATATAATAGTTGCAACATACATAATTAGATTTTGAAATCCTAGACCAAATAAATGTTAAGACCCCCCCACCAAGGAATAGATGGTACAAAAAGTAAAATGGGCCTACAGTCTGGCCAGTTCCCAATATTATTAACAAAGGAATTGAGATAATTCTTTTTTAGATTTTTTAATTTTAATTTTATTTTACTTTAAGTTCTGGGATACATGTATTGAATGCACAGATTTGTTACATATGTATACATGTGCCATGGTGATTTGCTGCACCTATCAACCCGTCATCTAGGTTTAAAGCCCGGCATGCATTAGGTATTTGTCCTAATGCTCTCCCGCATGCCACAACTGGCCCCTATGTGTGACATTCCCCTCCCTGTGTCCATGTGTTCTCATTGTTCAACTGCCACCTATGAGTGAGAACGTGAAGTGTTTGGTTTTCTGTTCCTGTGTTAGTTTGCTGAGGTTTGAAAACTCTAGCAGAAATTGTAAAGCTGAAAAATTCAATGCTGTACTGAAGAATGTGTGAGAGTCTCTCAACAGTGTAATTGATCGAACAGAAGAAAGAAGTAGTGAGCTTGAAGACAGGCTATTTGAAAATACAGAGTAAAAAGAGATGAAAGAAAAAAGAATGAAAAATAATGAAGCACTTTTACAAGATCTAGAAAAAAAAGAAAAAAGAATCTGCTTGGTTAAGTAGAAAAAAACTATCCTAAAAACAGTAAGAGAAAAGAAGCAAATAAGATACAAAGAAGCTCCAATATATCTGGCAGCAGACTTCTCACTGGAAGCCTTACAGGCCAAGGGCGAGTAGCTTGACATATTTAAAGTGCTGCAGAAAAAACCCTTTCATCCTAGAGTAGTATATCTGTGAAAATATCCTTCAAACATGAAGAAAAAATAAAGACATTCCCAGACAAACAAAAGCTGAGGGAGTTCACCAACACCAGACCTGTCCTATAAGAAATGTTAAAGGAGTTCTTCAATCTGAAAGAAAAGGATGTTTATGATCAATAAGATAAAAAACTCATTGGTAGTAGTAAGTGCACAGACAAATGCAGAATATTATAACACTATTTGTGGTATGTAAACTACTCATATCTTGAATAGAAAGACTAACAAATAAAATAAACCTATCAAAAATAATAACTACAACATCTTTTCAAGATAGACAGTATAATAATATATAAATAGAAGCAAAAAAATAGAAGCAAAAAAAAGTTAAAAAGTGAGGAGAATGAAGTTAAACTGTAGAGTTTTTCAAATTAGTTTTCTCTTTGTTAATTACATTGTTTTTGCCACCAGTGTTAAGTTGTCATCAGTTTAAAATAATGGGTTATAAGAAGTTATTTGCAAGCCTCATAGTAACTTCAAATTTAAAAACCTACAAGAGATACACAAAAAAT
Organism: Theropithecus gelada; assembly: GCF_003255815.1. NCBI lineage: Eukaryota > Metazoa > Chordata > Mammalia > Primates > Cercopithecidae > Theropithecus > Theropithecus gelada. Next base: position 137,253,352 of record NC_037669.1, read on the forward strand.
AAAAAGCAAGAAATTAAAACAATACCAGAGAAAATCACCTTCACAGAAATAAAGACAGGAAGAAAAGAAGAAAGGTAGGAAGAAAGACAGGGAGGAAGAGAGGGAAGAAAGATCACACACAAACACAAAGATACCAGAAAACAGGGGCGGAGCAAGATGGCCGAATAGGAGCAGCTCCAGTCTTCAACTCCCAGCGCCAGCGACACAGAAGACCAGTGATTTCGGCATTTTCAACTGAGGTACTGGGTTCATCTCACTGGGGAGTGCCGGACGATCGGTACTGGTCAGCTGCTGCAGCCCGACCAGCGAGAGCTGAAGCAGGGCGAGGCATTGCCTCACCTGAGAAGCGCAAGGGGGAAGGGAATCCCTTTTCCTAGCCAGGGGAACTGAGACACACAACACCTGGAGAATCGGGTAACTCCCACCCCAATACTGCGCTTTGAGCAAACAGGCACACCAGGAGATCATATCCCACACCTGGCCGGGAGGGTCCCACACCCACGGAGCCTCCCTCATTGCTATTACAGCAGTCTGTGATCTACCGGCAAGGCAGCAGCGAGGCTGGGGGAGGGGCGCCCGCCATTGCTGAGGCTTAAGTAGGTAAACAAAGCTGCTGGGAAGCTCGAACTGGGTGGAGCTCACAGCAGCTCAAGGAAACCTGCCTGTCTCTGTAGACTCCACCTCTGGGGGCAGGGCACAGAAAACAATAACAAAGCAGCAGACACCTCTGCAGACGCAAACGACTCTGTCTGACAGCTTTGAAGAGAGCAGTGGATCTCCCAACACGGAGGTTGAGATCTGAGAAGGGACAGACTCCCTGCTCAAGCGGGTCCCTGACCCCTGAGTAGCCTAACTGGGAGACATCCCCCACTAGGGGCAGTCTGACACCCCACACCTCACAGGGTGGAGTACACCCCTGAGAGGAAGCTTCCAAAGCAAGAATCAGACAGGTACACTTGCTGTTCAGAAATATTCTATCTTCTGCAGCCTCTGCTGCTGTTACCCAGGCAAACAGGGTCTGGAGTGGACCTCAAGCAATCTCCAACAGACCTACAGCTGAGGGTCCTGACTGTTAGAAGGAAAACTATCAAACAGGAAGGACACCTACACCAAAACCCCATCAGTACGTCACCATCATCAAAGACCAGAGGCAGATAAAACCACAAAGATGGGGAAAAAGCAGGGCAGAAAAGCTGGAAATTCAAAAAACAAGAGCGCATCTCCCCCGGCAAAGGAGCACAGCTCATCGCCAGCAACGGATCAAAGCTGGACGGAGAATGACTTTGACGAGATGAGAGAAGAAGGCTTCAGTCCATCAAATTTCTCAGAGCTAAAGGAGGAATTACGTACCCAGCGCAAAGAAACTAAAAATCTTGAAAAAAAAGTGGAAGAATTGACGGCTAGAGTAATTAATGCAGAGAAGGTCATAAACGAAATGAAAGAGATGAAAACCATGACACGAGAAATACGTGACAAATGCACAAGCTTCAGTAACCGACTCGATCAACTGGAAGAAAGAGTATCAGCGATTGAGGATCAAATGAATGAAATGAAGCGAGAAGAGAAACCAAAAGAAAAAAGAAGAAAAAGAAATGAACAAAGCCTGCAAGAAGTATGGGATTATGTAAAAAGACCAAATCTACGTCTGATTGGGGTGCCTGAAAGTGAGGGGGAAAATGGAACCAAGTTGGAAAACACTCTTCAGGATATCATCCAGGAGAACTTCCCCAACCTAGTAGGGCAGGCCAACATTCAAATCCAGGAAATACAGAGAACGCCACAAAGATACTCCTCTGGAAGAGCAACTCCAAGACACATAATTGCCAGATTCACCAAAGTTGAAATGAAGGAAAAAATCTTAAGGGCAGCCAGAGAGAAAGGTCGGGTTACCCACAAAGGGAAGCCCATCAGACTCACAGCAGATCTCTCGGCAGAAACTCTCCAAGCCAGAAGAGAGTGGGGGCCAATATTCAACATTCTTAAAGAAAAGAATTTTAAACCCAGAATTTCATATCCAGCCAAACTAAGTTTCATAAGTGAAGGAGAAATAAAATCCTTTACAGATAAGCAAATGCTTAGAGATTTTGTCACCACTAGGCCTGCCTTACAAGAGACCCTGAAGGAAGCACTCAACATGGAAAGGAACAACCGGTACCAGCCATCTCAAAAACATGCCAAAATGTAAAGACCATCGAGGCTAGGAAGAAACTGCATCAACTAATGAGCAAAATAACCAGTTAATATCATAATGGCAGGATCAAGTTCACACATAACAATCTTAACCTTAAATGTAAATGGACTAAATGCTCCAATTAAGAGACACAGACTGGCAAACTGGATAAAGAGTCAAGACCCATCAGTCTGCTGTATTCAGGAGACCCATCTCACACGCAGAGACATACATAGGCTCAAAATAAAGGGATGGAGGAAGATTTACCAAGCAAATGGAGAACAAAAAAAAGCGGGGGTTGCAATCCTAGTCTCTGATAAAACAGACTTTAAACCATCAAAGATCAAAAGAGACAAAGAAGGCCATTACATAATGGTAAAGGGATCAATTCAACAGGAAGAGCTAACTATCCTAAATATATATGCACCCAATACAGGAGCACCCAGATTCATAAAGCAAGTCCTTAGAGACTTACAAAGAGACTTAGACTCCCATACAATAATAATGGGAGACTTCAACACTCCACTGTCAACATTAGACAGATCAACGAGACAGAAAGTTAACAAGGATATCCAGGAATTGAACTCATCTCTGCAGCAAGCAGACCTAATAGACATCTATAGAACTCTCCACCCCAAATCAACAGAATATACATTCTTCTCAGCACCACATCGTACTTACTCCAAAATTGACCATGTAATTGGAAGTAAATCACTCCTCAGCAAATGTACAAGAACAGAAATTATAACAAACTGTCTCTCAGACCACAGTGCAGTCAAACTAGAACTCAGGACTAAGAAACTCAATCAAAACCGCTCAACTACATGGAAACTGAACAACCTGCTCCTGAGTGACTATTGGGTACATAACGAAATGAAGGCAGAAATAAAGATGTTCTTTGAAACCAATGAGAACAAAGATACAACATACCAGAATCTCTGGGACACATTTAAAGCAGTGTGTAGAGGGAAATTTATAGCACTAAATGCCCACGAGAGAAAGCAGGAAAGATCTAAAATTGACACTCTAACATCACAATTGAAAGAACTAGAGAAGCAAGAGCAAACACATTCGAAAGCTAGCAGAAGGCAAGAAATAACTAAGATCAGAGCAGAACTGAAGGAGATAGAGACACAAAAAACCCTCCAAAAAATCAATGAATCCAGGAGTTGGTTTTTTGAAAAGATCAACAAAATTGACAGACCACTAGCAAGACTAATAAAGAAGAAAAGAGAGAAGAATCAAATCGACGCAATTAAAAATGAAAAAGGGGATATCACCACCGACCCCACAGAAATACAAACTACCATCAGAGAATACTATAAACACCTCTACGCAAATAAACTGGAAAATCTAGAAGAAATGGATAATTTCCTGGACACTTACACTCTTCCAAGTCTAAACCAGGAAGAAGTTGAATCCCTGAATAGACCAATAGCAGGCTCTGAAATTGAGGCAACAATTAATAGCCTACCAACCAAAAAAAGTCCAGGACCAGATGGATTCACAGCTGAATTCTACCAGAGGTACAAGGAGGAGTTGGTACCATTCCTTCTGAAACTATTCCAATCAATAGAAAAAGAGGGAATCCTCCCTAACTCATTTTATGAGGCCAACATCATCCTGATACCAAAGCCTGGCAGAGATACAACAAAAAAAGAGAATTTTAGACCAATATCCCTGATGAACATCGATGCAAAAATCCTCAATAAAATACTGGCAAACCGGATTCAGCAACACATCAAAAAGCTTATCCACCATGATCAAGTGGGCTTCATCTCTGGGATGCAAGGCTGGTTCAACATTTGCAAATCAATAAACATAATCCAGCATATAAACAGAACCAAAGACAAGAACCACATGATTATCTCAATAGATGCAGAAAAGGCTTTTGACAAAATTCAACAGCCCTTCATGCTAAAAACGCTCAATAAATTCGGTATTGATGGAACGTACCTCAAAATCATAAGAGCTATTTATGACAAACCCACAGCCAATATCATACTGAATGGGCAAAAACTGGAAAAATTCCCTTTGAAAACTGGCACAAGACAGGGATGCCCTCTCTCACCACTCCTATTCAACATAGTGTTGGAAGTTCTGGCTAGGGCAATCAGGCAAGAGAAAGAAATCAAGGGTATTCAGTTAGGAAAAGAAGAAGTCAAATTGTCCCTCTTTGCAGATGACATGATTGTATATTTAGAAAACCCCATTGTCTCAGCCCAAAATCTCCTTAAGCTGATAAGCAACTTCAGCAAAGTCTCAGGATACAAAATTAATGTGCAAAAATCACAAGCATTCTTATACACCAATAACAGACAAACAGAGAGCCAAATCATGAATGAACTTCCATTCACAATTGCTTCAAAGAGAATAAAATACCTAGGAATCCAACTTACAAGGGATGTAAAGGACCTCTTCAAGGAGAACTACAAACCACTGCTCAGTGAAATAAAAGAGGACACAAACAAATGGAAGAACATACCATGCTCATGGATAGGAAGAATCAATATCGTGAAAATGGCCATACCGCCCAAGGTAATTTATAGATTCAATGCCATCCCCATCAAGCAACCAATGAGTTTCTTCACAGAATTGGAAAAAACTGCTTTAAAGTTCATATGGAACCAAAAAAGAGCCCGCATCTCCAAGACAATCCTAAGTCAAAAGAACAAAGCTGGAGGCATCACGCTACCTGACTTCAAACTATACTACAAGGCTACAGTAACCAAAACAGCATGGTACTGGTACCAAAACAGAGATATAGACCAATGGAACAGAACAGAGTCCTCAGAAATAATACCACACATCTACAGCCATCTGATCTTTGACAAACCTGAGAGAAACAAGAAATGGGGAAAGGATTCCCTATTTAATAAATGGTGCTGGGAAAATTGGCTAGCCATAAGTAGAAAGCTGAAACTGGATCCTTTCCTTACTCCTTATACGAAAATTAATTCAAGATGGATTAGAGACTTAAATGTTAGACCTAATACCATAAAAATCCTAGAGGAAAATCTAGGTAGTACCATTCAGGACATAGGCATGGGCAAAGACTTCATGTCTAAAACACCAAAAGCAACGGCAGCAAAAGCCAAAATTGACAAATGGGATCTCATTAAACTAAAGAGCTTCTGCACAGCAAAAGAAACTACCATCAGAGTGAACAGGCAACCTACAGAATGGGAGAAAATTTTTGCAATCTACTCATCTGACAAAGGGCTAATATCCAGAACCTACAAAGAACTCCAACAAATTTACAAGAAAAAAACAAACAACCCCATCAAAAAGTGGGCAAAGGATATGAATAGACATTTCTCAAAAGAAGACATTCATACAGCCAACAAACACATGAAAAAATGCTCATCATCACTGGCCATCAGAGAAATGCAAATCAAAACCACAATGAGATACCATCTCACACCAGTTAGAATGGCGATCATTAAAAAGTCAGGAAACAACAGGTGCTGGAGAGGATGTGGAGAATTAGGAACACTTTTACACTGTTGGTGGGATTGTAAACTAGTTCAACCATTATGGAAAACAGTATGGCGATTCCTCAAGGATCTAGAACTAGATGTACCATATGACCCAGCCATCCCATTACTGGGGATATACCCAAAGGATTCTAAATTATGCTGCTATAAAGACACATGCACACGTATGTTTATTGCAGCACTATTCACAATAGCAAAGACTTGGAATCAACCCAAATGTCCATCAGTGACAGATTGGATTAAGAAAATGTGGCATATATACACCATGGAATACTATGCAGCCATAAAAAAGGATGAGTTTGTGTCCTTTGTAGGGACATGGATGCAGCTGGAATCCATCATTCTTAGCAAACTATCACAAGAACAGAAAACCAAACACCGCATGTTCTCACTCATAGGTGGGAACTGAACAATGAGATCACTTGGACTCGGGAAGGGGAACATCACACACCGGGGCCTATCATGGGGAGGGGGGCGGGGGGAGGGATTGCACTGGGAGTTATACCTGATGTAAATGACGAGTTGATGGGTGCAGCACACCAACAAGGCACAAGTATACATATGTAACAAACCTGCACGTTATGCACATGTACCCTACAACTTACAGTATAATAATAATAAATAAATTAAAAAAAAAAAAAAAAAAAAAAAGATACCAGAAAACAAATAACAAAATGGCAAGAGTAAGTCCTTGCTTATCAATAATAACATTAAATATAAAGGAATTAAACTCTTCAATGAAAAGACGTAGAGTGGCTGAATAGATTAAAAGTAATAAAAAAAGACCCAATGATCTATAACCTACAGGAAACACACATGACCTATAAAGACACACATAGGCTGGGAGCGGTGGCTCATGCCTGTAATCCCAGCACTTTGGGAGGCCAAGGCAGGCAGATGATCCAAGGGTCAGGAGTTCAAGACCAACCTGGCCAAAATGGTGAAACCCTCTCTCTACTAAAAATACTAAAATCAGCCAAATGTTTTGGAGCATGCCTGTAGTCTCAGCTCTCAGGAGGCTGAGGCATGATAATTGCTTGAACCTGGGCTGCAGAGGTTGCAGTGAGCCAGGACTGTACCACTGCACTGCAGGCTGGGTGAGAGAGTGAGACTACATCTCAAAAAAAAAAAAAAAAAAAAAAAAAAAAAAGAAAGAAAAAGAAAAAAAAAGAAAAGAAAAAAGGCACACATAGAATGAAGATAAAGGAATTAGAAAAGGTATTTTAGACAAATGAAAATCAAAAAAGAGCAGGAGTAGCTATACCTATATCAGACAAAACAGATACCAGCCATAACTATAAAAACAGACAACAAAGTTCACTATATAATGATAGAGGGGTCAATTGACCAAGAAGGATGGGCCTCAACACAGAAACACTTGGACACTTTAACACCCCATTTTCAGCATTAGAAAGATTATCCAGACAGAAAAATCAACACAGAAACAGACTTAATCTGCACTATAGACCAAATGGACCTAACACACATGTATGGAATATTTCACCCAACAGCTGCAGAATACACATTATTCCTTTCAGCACATGGATCATTCTCAAGAATAGACCATATGTTGGGCCACAAAACAAGTCTTTAAAAATTCAAAAAATTGAAATTATGTCAAGTATTTTATCTGAACATAATGGAACAAAACTAGAAATAAATAACAGGAGGAATTTTGGAAACTGTACAAACACATGGAAGTTAAAAAATATGCTTCTGAATGACCAGGGGAATCAATGAAGAAGTTAAGAGAAAAATTGGAAATTCTATTGAAATGGTCATGGAAACACAACATACCAAAACGTGTGGGATAAAGAAAGAGCACAAATAAGAGGAACATTTATGACAATAAGCGCCCATACAGAAAAAGTAGCAAAACTTCACATAAACAACCTAATGCATCTTAAAGAACTAGAAAAACAAGTGCAAAACAAACCCAAAATGTGTAGAAAAAAATAAAGTTCAGAGCACAAATATATGAAATTGAAATGAAAAAACAATACAAAAATCAATGAAACAAAAAGTTTTTTTTTAAAAAAAGATAAACAAAAGTGACAAATATTTAGCCAGACTAGCCAAGATAAAAAGTGAGAAGATCCAAATAAGTGAAATCAGAAATGAGAAATGAAGCATTACAATTGACACTGCAGAAATTCAAAGGATCATTAGTGGCTACTATGAGCAACTATATGCCAATAAATTGGAAAAACTAGAAAAAATAAGTTCCTAGACACATACAACCTAACAAGATTGAACCATGAAGAAATCCAATATATCATAAAGAAATCCTGAACCTGAAGAGACCAACAACAAGTAATGAGATTGAAGCTGTAATAAAAAGTCTCCCAGCAAAGAAAACCCAGAGCCCAATAGCTTCACTGCTGAATTTTGCCAAACATTTAAAGAACTTATACCAATCTTATTCAAAGTATTCTAAAAAACAGAGGAGGAGGGACTATTTCCAAACTCATTATATGAGGCTAGTATTACCCTGATACCAAAAACAGAAAAAGACAAATCAAAAGAACACTACAGGCCAATATATCTGATGAACATGGATGAAAAAATCTTCGACAAACTACTTGCAAACCTAATTCAACAACACATTAAAAAAGTAATTCATTATGACCAAGTGGGATTTTATCCCAGGGATGCAAGGATGGTTCAACATACACAAATCTATCAATGTGATACATCACATCAGTAGAATGAAGGAAAAAGCCCATATGACCATTTCAATTGATGTTGAAAAAGCAAGTGGTAAAATTCAACATTCCTTCATTATAAAAGCTTTAAAAAAACTGGGTATAGAAGGAACATACCTTAGCATAATAAATGCTGTATATAACAGATTCATTGCTAGTATCATACTGAATGGGATAAAACTGAATGCCTTTCCTCTAAGATATGGAACACATAGATGCCAACTTTGACCACGGTTATTCAACACAGTACCTGAACTCCTAGCTAGAGTAATCTCACCAAGAGAAACAAATACAGAGCATTCAAATTGGAAAGGTAGAAGTCAAATTATCCTCATTTGCCGATAATATGATTTTATATTAGGAAACAACTAAGGATTCCACCCAAAACCTATTAGAATAGATAAAATAATTCAGAAAAGTTACAGGATACAATAATCAACATACCAAAATCAGTAGCATTTCCATATGCCAGCAATTAAGCACCTGAGAAAAAAATCAAGAAAGTAATCCTGTTTACAATAGCTACAAACAAAATGAAATATCTTGGAATTAACTTAAAAGATCTCCACATTGAAAACTGCAAAACATTGATGAAAGGAATTGAAGAGAACACAGAAAAATATGAAAAATATTCCATGCTCATGAATTGGAAGAATCAATACTGTTAAAATGCCAATACTACTTGATATGGTTGGGGTGTGTTCCCACTCAAATCTCGTCTTGAATTGTAACTCCAATTCCTGCATGTCATGGGAGGAACCCAGTGGGAGGTGATTGAATTATGGGGGTGGGTCTTTCCTGCACTGTTATAATGTAGTGAATAAGTCTCACAAGATCTGATGGTTTTAAAAACAGGAGTTTCCCTGCACAAGCTCTTCTCTTGTCTGCCACCATGTAGGATGTGCCTTTCATCTTCTGTCATTATTGTGAGGCCTTCCCAGCCATATGGAACTGTAAGTCCAATAAACCTCCTTCTTTTGTAAATTGCCCAGTCTTGGGTATGTCTTTATGAGCAGTGTGAAAATGGACTAATACAGTAAATTGGAACCAGTAGAGTGGAGCATTGCTGAAAAGATACCTGAAAATATGTAAATGACTTTGCAACTGGGTAAGAGGCAGCGGTTGGAACAGTTTGGATGACTCAGGAGAAGACAGGCAAATGTGGGAAAGTTTGAAACTTCCTAGAGACTTGTTGAATGGCTTTGACAAAAATTTTGATAGCAATATGAACAGTAAAGTACAGACTGAGGTGGTCTTAGATGGAGATGAGAAACTTGTTGGCAACTGGAGCAAAGGTGACTTTTGTTATGCTTCGGGAAACAGACTGGCAGCATTTTGCTCCTGCCCTAGAGATTTGTGGAACTTTGAACTTGAGAGAGATTATTTAGGATAACTGGTGGAAGAAATTTCTAAGCAGTAAAGCATTCAAGAGGTGACTTGGGTACTGTTAAAGGCATTTAGTTCTATAAGGAAAGCAGAGCATAAAAGTTCAGAAAATTTGCAACCTGACAATGTGATAGAAAAGAAAACCCTATTTTCTGAGTAGAAATTCAAGCTGGCTGCAGAAATTTGCATAAGCACTCAGGAACCAAATGCATAAGTAATGAGGAGCCATTGTTAATCAAGACAATGGAGAAAATGTCTTCAGGGTATGTCAGAGGTCTTCACAGTAGCCCCTCTCATCACGGGCCCAGAGGCCTAGGAGGAAAAAATTGTTTTGTGGTCCAGGCCCAGGGTCCCCATGCTGTATGTAGTCTAGAGATTTGGTGCCCTGCATCCAAGCCATTCCAGCCATGACTAAAATGGGCCAAGGTGCAGCTCAGGCTATAGCTTCAGAGGGTGCTAGCCCCAAGCCTTGGCAGCTTCCATGTGGTGTTGAGCCTGCAGGTGCACAGAAGTCAAGAGTTGAGGTTTGGGAACCTCTGCCTAGATTTCTGAGGATGTGTGGAAATGCCTGGATGTCCAGGCAAAAGTTTGCTAGGGGTTGCAGGAGCCCTCTCATGGAGAACCTCTGCTAGGGCAGTGCAGAAGGTAAATGTGGGATAGGAACTCCCACAGAGAGTCCCTGCTGGGGCACTGCTAGTGGAGCTGTGAGAAGAGGGCCACCATCCTCCAGCCCCCAGAATGGTAGATCCACCAACAGCTTGCACTGTACATCTGCAAAAGCTGCAGACACTCAATGCCAACCCATGAAAGCAGCTGGGAAGGGGACTTCACCCTGCAGAGCCACAGGGGCAGAGTTGCCCAAGACCATGGGAACCTACCTCTTGCATCAGCATGACCCCAATGCGAGACATGGAGTCAAAGAAGATCATTTTGGAGTTTTAAGATTTGACTGCCCCACCAGATTTCAGACTTGCCTACAGCCTGTAGCCCTTTTGTTTTGGTCAATTTCTTCCTTTTGGAATGGCTGTTTTTACCCAATGCCTGTATCTCCATTGTATCTAGGAAGTAACTAACTTACTTTTTATTTTGTCTGACTCACAGGTGGAAAAGATTTGCCTTTTCTCAGATGAGATGTTGGACTGTGGACTTTTGAGTTAATGCTGAAATAAGTTAATACTTTGGGTGACTGTTGGGAAGGCATAATTGTTTTTGAAATGTGAGGACATGAGATTTGGGAGGGCCCAGGTATGGAATGGTATGGTTTGGCTGTGTCCACACCCAAATCTCATCTTGAATTGTAACTCTCACAATTCCCATGTATAGTGAGAGGACCCTGGTTGAACGTGATTGAATTATGGGGGCAGGTCTTCCCTATGCTGTTCTCATGGTAGTGAATGAGTCTTATGAGATATGATAGTTTTACAAACAGGAGTTTCCCTGAATAAGCTCTCTTTTTGCCTGCTGCCATCCACATAAGATGTGACTTGCTTCTCCTTGCCTTCCACTATGATTGTGAGGCCTCCCCAGCCATGTGAAATTGTGAGTTCATTAAACCTCTTTCTTTTGTAAATTGCCCAGTCTTGGGTATGTCTTTATCAGCAGTGTGAAAACAGACTAATATACTACCCAAGGAATCTATAGATTCAATGTAATCTATATCAAATTTTCTTCCATTGTGTGAGTTGCCTTTTAACTTTGCTGCATTTTTTGAAATATGAAAATTTTTAATTTTGATAAAGTCAAACTTCTTTTTCTTTTTTTCTTGTACATTTGATTTCACATGTGAAATATTTTAAACATTTAGGAAAATGCAAAAGATAATATGACATACAATTATGTACATACAACAAAGATTCAACATATTTAATTATCTGCAGGTTTGTTTACTTTTTTAGAACCTAATTTATGGTTTAAGATCCACCTTTTTTGCCTTTCACTCAGAGTACATACAAATTCTAAATTTCAAATGTATCATTTTCACATATACCTTAAATAATTGTATTATATTGGTAAAAATGTCAATTTAAATGTCTTCAATCAATTTAAAGCAATGTTTAATTGTTTAAAACATTTACATAAATGGCATAATATACCTAACTTTTTGCAGGTCAGTTTTTCTCAATATTAATGTTTTTTACATTTGTTCATGTTGGCTTATGTATATCTACTTATTTTCACCTTGGTATAGTGTTAAATTATGTAAATAAATAAATGTATTTTCATTTTTCCACATATATAAAATTAGGTTGCTTTTTTTGCTGTTTTAAATAATGCTTTAAAGTATATCTTTGTATATGTCTTTTAATGCTCAAGGGGAAACTTTTGAAATACTATCTACCTAGAAGTAAAATTGCTAGATGAAATAGTACAATTATTAAAACGTTACTCTACATTGCCCAATTGCTTTGTTGTAACAATTCATATCCAACCAGCAAAATGAATTAAGGTATCCCTGCTTAATTATCAACATTTTATCAGACTTGTTAATTTTTGCCAATAAGATAATAATTTGGTATCTTATTAAAATTTGAATTTATCTGTTTATTAGTAAGATTGGTTTTCATGTTTATTGGCTATTGGATTCATTTTCTCTAAAATTTCTGTTCATATCCTTTGACCATTCTTCTATTTGTTTTTGTCTTGATGGCTTCTTATAAACTTTTTGAATTTTTATTATTATTTTTTGAGGCAGAGTTTTTCTCTGTTGCCCAGGTTGGAGTGCAGTGGCAAGCTATCAGCTCACTGAAACCTCCGCTTCCTGGGTGGAATTTTTAATATATTCTGGATGCTAATGCATTACCAGTTACATGCTCTGCTTGTACCTGAGTTTTGATTTTTATGTTATTCTTTTCTATGAGAAGATTTAAATTTTAACATAGTTTAACTTACTCCTTTTCTTTATGATTTATGTTATATAATATTTTGAAATCATTCTCTAGCCTGACTTTATACAAAATATTATATTTTTCAAAAACTTTGAAAGATTATATTTTATACTTGTGTAATTAATTCATCTTGATTTGATTTTTTCATAAAGAGTAAGTCAGGTATTCATTTTAATTTTTCCATAGAGATAACCAAGTGTGTCAACACTTTTAATTATGTAATTTATTATTATAATCTCAGTTGATATATATTATTTCATTTATATAATACATTCTCAGATATAAATTATTTGTTTTCCAGTGTTTCTCTACCCCTCTTTCAGATTTTTTCTCTCTTCAACTTCTTCTATTGCATTCTGAGTACTTTCTTCATATGTTTCTTCGAATGTACTAATTATCTCTTCACCTATGTCTAATCGTCTAAATCCACTATTGAGTTTATTAAGTTTTGTATTTTTACTACTATATTTTTAATTTCTGGTAGTTCTTTTTATATTTACTCAAAATTCGTATGTTGTTTTTATTTATACCATTTTATTATTTTCTTCTGATTTATGTTACTTCATTTATTGTTGAGTTATTTAAGCGTAATTCCTCTTGAGTCTCTCAGAATATTGTTTATTGAACTCAAGAAACAATTGATCTTAAGCTCAACGGATGCTAACCTCCAATTTGTTGTTTGCTGACTCTCACTCATGGTGATGTTTTCTTTTTGTATTTTTGTTAAGTTTTTTTAATGTATGTTAATTTTTACTAAAAGCAGGTTTTTCTTTGGCACACCTGTAAAGTTTGAACTGTAAAACTATTTTTTAGAGACAATTTTGCATTTACTTCACTGAGGAATATACTGAGAATAGTTTACACAATTATTTCTTGTTTGAGAATTCTTCACCATTCAGGTGCTATAAATTTCAATGCCTTACCTGCTTGAAGTGATTTTTACTTTATTTTATCTTGAACCTTGTGTGTTCTATCTTCTAGTGATTGAAGATTTTAAAATTTGCCTTTTTACTTAAAGAGCTTGATTCAAAGATCTCGATACTATTTGTCTACCACTCAGGAGCCCAAGGCCATATCTTATATTCATATTGGGCATATAAACTTACCATTAGGTCTTATATCCAGATCCAAGATTTTTCTAAGTCTGGTAATAGTTTCTGAGGTTATACATGTAATTTTCAGTTTACTTAACATAAAGATAAGCTTTAAGATTTTCTACAAGTTTTGTTTTATTTAATTAGCATTTCTATGTTTGTTGGTTTTCCCTTGAGACAGAGTCTCATTCCATCGCCCAGGCTGGAGTGCAGTGGCATGATCTCGGCTCACTGCAACCTCCACCTCGAGGATTCAAGCAATTCTCCTGCCTCAACTTCCCGAGTAGCTGGGACTATAGGCATGTACCACCATGCTCAGATAATTTTTGTATTTTTAGTAGAGATGGGGTTTCACCATGTCGGCCAGGATGCTCTTGAACTCCTGGCCTAAAGTGATCCATGCACCTTGGCCTCCCAAAGTGCTAGGGTTACAGGCATAAGCCACCATGCCTGGCTCTATGTATTGTTTAACAGAACTTCAATATTAAGTCAGTGTTAATACATTTAGTTTTAATTAACAAAACAGTAGTCAGAGAGCAAAACGTAGAATTTCTACATTTTATAACTTATTAACTGTATCTTTGTGAGCTACTGTGGTTGATTTTTGTAAATAATACATGAGCAATTTAAAATAAGGAGAACATTTCTATATATTAATACCACTTTTTAAATCAAGTTAGTTGTATTCCTCTCATTCAGTTTTAGAACTTTACACTTAATTTGCTGGGGCTGAGAATTCTGTAAAGTTATCTTACCACTATAGTTATATTTGTGTTTATTTCTTCCCATATTTCAAATAATACTTGCTTTATCCTTTATTAGCATATTTTATTGAATATTTTCTTAATGAAAAGTTATCCTATATGTCTCATTTATTTTTATAACCATAAGTTCAAACTTGACTCATTTTAATATTCTGAGTCTTCCTTTCTTTGTGCTTGTAGGTATTTGACAGATCTTTAAACAAATTTACAGATTCCAAACCAATTTTAAGTGTGTTCCCTATAAACATAATATGGTTCCCTCTGCTTTTGGAACCCTGATATAGTTATTTGTATGTTTGTTATTGTCACTATTATGGCAGATATGTTTAGATCTTTTGTCATCTTATCTTATGCTTAATAGATTGACTTAAAATTTTTTTCACTTTTCTTTATTTTTTGATATATACTTTTTATTTAGCTTAATCTCTTTACTCTGATAATTTAAAAGAAATATACATTATATTTATATAGTTCAATATGTATATGCATATTTCTGAATTAGTATATTTTGAAACTCATACAATGTATATTGACTCCCTCTACATTTTTGTAGAAGTTGTAGTATGACAAGTTTTATATATTCTTAACTATTTTTCTCATCAGGCATAAACTTCTTTTTGAGTGAATTTTGGTAATTAATACTTTTCCTCAAATTAAATAACTTCTTAATATTTTTCTGTATTATGCATTTGTAGATTCTTGATTACACTTACTGAGTGATTGCCTACCTCACTGCTTTTACTGTTGTTTCACTAGATGCATGTCAAAACAACTTTGCCCTCGATTTCCTGATTTTGATAATAGTGATCTCACTGTTGGCATTTTCTAAATGCTTGCTATTTAAAGTTTTCAATTTCTTCTTTAGCCAAAGAGTTATCAAAGATAATATTTTGTTTTTGCTTTTCATTTACTTAAACTTTACTAAATCTTTTTATTAATTACTAGTTCATTTTTTATGGCTAGAATGTGTGTTCTACTTAATTTCCACTTTGTGGAATTCATAAAACTTTTGTCATCATTTTAAGATCACCTGAAAATGCTATGTATCTTATTTGTAGGATAGAATCTTTTATCTTTTTAACAATATATATTAAGGTTCTCCAAGTGCTTTTAAAAAATCAGTAATGTTAGTAGTTTCACTGATATAATAAAAGTCTATTTCTTATTTTGGTAACAGTCTAATATGGCTGTGATTGGACTGGTGATCTGTTCTAAGAAGAGACTCAGGGATCCAACTTGCTTTTGCCTTCCTAGTGCAGTACTATTCAAAGTGTGACAATCTACAAATTGCCTGTCTGCAGCACGAAAAAAAAAAAAAAAAAAAAAAAAAAAAGGAGCTTGTGGCAGAATATAAATCAACTGCATAACCAAGCATACTGCTTAGTTAGGTTGATGATTCGTAGCAAGACTTTCTCAATGAATGAAGTAGTGCCTGCCTTAGGACCTTAGAATGCTCTACTGTTTTGTCTACATCTTATTTGCAGACTAGGGAAAAGAGACAACAGAGATAATTATCAGGAATGTCCTTTTAATAGTAACCAGGCTTAGACATGATATGTATCGTTCTGACCACATTTCAATGGTCAGAACTCACATAATCTCATGCAACTGTAAGAGAGGTTGATTAAACATATGATAGCTAATTGCACAAGTGGAAAAATGGATTTTTATGAACATAGTAATCTCTTCATGATCTTTTTTTATTTTTAATTCCCCATGCTCATTATAGAAATATTTACAGCATTTGTTGCTCTGAATCGTATTATTAATACACTGTATATATGCAATTACTTCACACCCAAGAAATAAGGGTGACTTTCAATCAATACTTATTTTAAGACACATTATCGGGCTTTGTTCTTTTTATTTTCTTCATCTGAACCACAAATAAGGAATCTTGTATACTCAGTTTATTTGTACCTTAAAAAAAAATTAAGTTGATTCTCTGACAATAGTAAATAGCAGTATTAGCTTTGTCCACACAGACTTCAAGACTTTTTTCCGTTTCTTATCATTTGTCACATTGTTTCTGTTGGTACATACATAAACATAAAATAGGATGCTTGGCCAGTATTATTTTGTCAAAGTCTTCAACTTCTCAGGGGATTTCGAATAGCACACATCAATTTTGAAACCTTTAATCTCACCCTGATTTGTATTTTTAGTAGTTCTATTTTATTTAAAATTGTGTAGTTTGCAATAGATTTTTAGAGTATTTGAGTTAAAAATATGATTTCTTGATTTTTCCCCCATGTGGCTGACATTTATTTAGAAGATAATATTTCTTTCACTCATTGAAAACATTGTTTAATTTTTTCTCTTTTAATGACCCAGCATGAATCTTGCAAAGCAACTTGAAGCAATACATTTTCAAATGTATGATTCTTAAAGAGCCACTTCAATTATCTCATAACATCCAAACAAACCCGTATTTGCAGAATGTCTGTGGTAACTTAGCTTAAATCAGGAACATAAACAGAAAAACTAGTAAGCTATAAAGATCTGAGAAAGTGAGTTTATTGCAACCAGCCTTACAAGGATGAGTAATTTATTTTATTTCTCAGTTTCAGTTCAAGCAATTGTAAGGATAATTTATGATTGATTTTACATTTTGAAAAGTAATTGTAATCATTTATCTAAGCCTCTTTGCAGCAATAGAATGTATTAATTAGTTTGCTATGCTTGAGTAGTTTTGCCAATAATGCAAATTTCTGATTTGTGGCAGAATTCATGTAATGATGGCAAAACCCAGGCTTGGCTTCCAGAAGATGCAGTGAAACTCCCTTATCTACATTTTGGAAACCATAAGAAAGACAAAGTAATTACTTCATAGTAGCTGAAATACCAGCTAATACCTGGATCCAGCTAATACCTGGCTAATACATATTGTACATTTTCAAAGGTGTGGTTGTATCATTTCTATGAATTCTTTTTTAAAAACCTGACCATGATATTTTTATTTAGGTGCCAATCACTGTTTCTTTTTTATTTTTACAGATTAATCCTAACATCAGAAACAACCAGGCTTTTCAGTGTCCCATTAGACCTATTTTATAATATCAGTGTTATTTAGAAGCACTTGAGACTATTTCAAAGTTATTACAAGAACTCAGTTTTCATCTGATTTATCATAATATGATAATTTTCATCTACAGTGCCTGGGGTATAACTCCCATAGCCTTTGCTACAATAAGGAGAATCTTTCTCTCTAACCTCCTCCTTCCCTCCTTTCTTTCACCTTTCCAAGACAGGACTCTAATGTGATTGTGGGTCATAAGACCCTCATTCCAGAGAAGATCCTGCCCCATACCCTGGAGGAAGGAATGCCGCACAGAAAGGACCAGAAGAATCTGAACAGTTAGGCCTTGCTAAGTTAAAATCATACCCTTTTTGTCCAGTCACCTTGTAACATGGTTGTCCATGATGCAATCATGCCTACCCAATGAAGTCTTCATATAAGGCCTGAGAGGACAGGATTCAGGGGCTTCCAGAGAGTGAAATGTGGGGAGGCCTAGAGGACGATGAACAAGAACTCTTCCATATGTAAGAAGGGTAGTGCACCCCACCTCCATGAAGACAGAAATTGCTATACTCAAGACCCTTCCAGACCTCACCCTAAGTATCCCTTCATCTGGCTCTTTATTTGTAGTCTTTAAAATGTCCTTTACAATGAATAAACATAAATAAATGTTTCCCTGAGTTCTGTGAGGCGCTCCAGAAAATTAATCGAATCCAAAGAGGGGTTGTGAGAACCCCAGTTGGTCAGATGTTCTGGAGGCCCAGACTTACAATTGGTGTCTGAAGAGGGGAGGTAGTCGTGAGGACTGGGCCTTCAACCTGTGGGATCTGATGCTATCTCCAGATGGATAGTGTCAGATGTTGAATTGGAGGATTCCCAGGTGATGTCCACTGAAGGACTGATTGTTTATTGGTGGAGAAAAAACCCTATATATTTGGTCACAGAAATCTTCTGTGATGATTCTTGCTGTGGTATGAGAGCAAAGGACAAAAAAAATTGAGTTTCTTTTAACAATGACCAATATGTGCTTCACTATCATTTTGTTTGTTTGTTTGTTTGTTTTTTAATCATCCATGTATTTCATTTTTTTCTGGATGTCACTATGAGAGACTGATTACCCAATGTCGTGGAACTTGCATTTATTTTCTTTAGGCAGCAACTTTCAAAACTTTTATCCCCCTTTTTGGAAAATTAACATTTTCTTCCTTACAAATACTGGTTCTTGATAACCATGTCTTTGTCATACTTACCTCAGAAATTGATTGGAAGGCAATTCCTGAAAATCTCTATTTGATCAAATTTCTGAATCCTCAGGGAATGATACAGGAGTCCTGTGCTCCTACAGTTTAGAACACGGTGACAACACACTGGCATATATAGAGGTTTATCTCAGAAACATTTTTGTATTTTCTTTTACATTTGGAAGAAGCACATGCACAAATGTTTTCTTCTTTTCTTACCATTTTGTTTAGATTTTTATAAATTCATGTTTGAAAATGAGTTGAGAAAACTCTGCAAGACATCTTTAATACTAAAATATGAAGCATTGCAGTATATGTCATTACTAAGTGATTTAATTTCCTTATATCTAGAGCAAGACTTGGTTAGGTACTTCAAATAAAATGGCTTATTTTCCCCTTTCCTTCCATCCTATAGCAGCTAGCATATTACTAATTATCTAGCATATATAAAATAGGTTTCTAAGCTTACTTGAGAGTAAGGCAAGTTGTACGCCTTACTTATAAGAGAGTAAGCTTACTTGTATTAGGTGGCAGTCAGGAAGATCTGATGACTTCATTGAGAACCGACAACAGAACTTTCATGTTGCATAAGGAATGCTCAGTGAAATTATTTCCTACATAGTCTCAAGGGTTCTCTGGTGAAAAAGGAAGTCTGTACATTTTGGTGAGATAGTGGTCACAGGGAATAATAGAAAGGACATTGAATCAGCAGGGCTGAGAGGCAATGCTGAAGTGACGTCCCATTCCCCTGAACTGGGAGCTTAACTATTACTAGAGGAGTCAGGACTATATTGTCATGAGATCACTTTCCACCTCTACAATCATTTGGCTTATTACAGATTCCTGAAATACGCCATTTCTGAAGCTGGATGTTTCTCAAACCAGTTTTAAATTGTGACAAATGCTCCATATTAAAACATTTAATTAATGAAAAAAATTACTGGGCAGTCCAGATATTCATTATTACATATCTGTTCCACACATAGAGTATTCTCTGGTGAAGGGACACAGCCTTTCTAAACCACTGAACTCACCTACAAAGGTTGATGATAGTTTCCTGTATAGGCAGTTGACATCTTTGGGTCCTTTTTATTTTCTATTCTAACTTTACTGCAGCCTGACATTCCTGAGATTCTTCAGAACACCTGTGTTTCTATCCCCTTAAAAATCTAAACTGAATATTGGATGCATACTGGGGCTGTAGCTTACTCTTTTATTAAGGATAATCCCTAGGGAACATAAATACAGCCATACATACAGGCATATACACCTGAATCCCCTCAAATCAGTCTCTTTCGTTTCCATTCCTTTTTTATCTCACTGTTGGCCCTGCCTTTGAGTCTTAAAACTTTTCCTATTTCGTTTTCTGCCTTTCAGAAACTTAAAGTCATGCAGTCATTTGCTAAGTTATCTATTCTATTTTTAACACATAAGTCTAAAATACTTGCCAGTTCATGCCCAAAAGAGGAACTTAATTCACTGCACTGAAAATTACTGTCTCCTTTTTTTTTTTTTTTTTTTTTTCGCTTTCTTACCCTCCTTGGATAGCTCTACCTTCTGGTTTTCCCTTTCTCCATTCGAACCTTCTGCAAACCCCACTTTCTGACTACCCCAGCCCTCCCCCAACCCCCAACTTAGTCTGTCAGATGACAACATGGCAAAGAGCTCTCACCTGTTAGCTGACAACTGTGACTGATTAATAATGACAAATCATCAGGAGAAGTGTGTGGAGAAGGATGTAGAGGCTGTCTCCAGGATCATCAGGTTGGAGTTGTAAAGCCAACAGTTGAAGTTTGCTGAGGGTATGGTCAGACGGCATGAAGAGAAGACGAGCATTTGCATTCGGCCTGCCCTGTCCTGCCCAAGGGCTGCTCTCTGGTCCAGTCCAGTCCAAGTGCCTCACAAACAGGGAAGTGTTATTCAATGTAATATACCATTTTCATTATTCATCTTCCTTTGTAATACAGAAGGCACTTTTTTTTTGGTAAATTGGAAGATTTTAGTGATGATACATCCTGGAATAACTATTGTTTTCACTAACATAAATAACATAACTAGAAATTTGAATATAATCTGAGCAGTTGTGTAGGAGGATGTATCTGACACAAATAAGAATCAATGACACCTAAGGAATTTTCTAACAGTGTGATACAATGACTTTTGGATACATTTGGAGATATATTTCTATTATCAAACAAAATGCAAATTTGGAGATATATTTCTATTATTATCCAAAAGGCAGTGAAGATCAGGAGTTGGCAAACATTTTTGTGTAAAGAGCTAGACAGTAAATATTTTAGGCTGATGGGGCGGAGCAAGATGGCCGAATAGGAACAGCTCCAGTCTCCAACTCCCAGTGCGAGCGACACAGAAGACCGGTGATTTCGGCATTTTCAACTGAGGTACTGGGTTCATCTCACTGGGGAGTGCTGGACGATCGGTGCTGGTCAGCTGCTGCAGCACGACCAGCAAGAGCTGAAGCAGGGCGAGGCATCGCCTCACCTGGGAAGCGCAAGGGGGAAGGGAATCCCTTTTCCTAGCCAGGGGAACTGAGACACACAACACCTGGAAAATTGGGTAACTCCCACCCCAATACTGCGCTTTAAGCAAACAGGCACACCAGGAGATCATATCCCACACCTGGCCGGGAGGGTCCCACACCCACGGAGCCTCCCTCATTGCTAGGACAGCAGTCTGTGATCTACCGGCAAGGCAGCAGCAAGGCTGGGGGAGGGGCGCCCGCCATTGCTGAGGCTTAAGTAGGTAAACAAAGCTGCTGGGAAGCTCCAACTGGGTGGAGCTCACAGCAGCTCAAGGAAACCTGCCTGTCTCTGTAGACTCCACCTCTGGGGACAGGGCACAGTAAACAATAAACGCAGCAGAAGCCTCTGCAGACGCAAACGACTCTGTCTGACAGCTTTGAAGAGAGCAGTGGATCTCCCAACACGGAGGTTGAGATCTGAGAAGGGACAGACTCCCTGCTCAAGTGGGTCCCTGACCCCTGAGTAGCCTAACTGGGAGACATCCCCCACTAGGGGCAGTCTGACACCCCACACCTCACAGGGTGGAGTACACCCCTGAGAGGAAGCTTCCAAAGCAAGAATCAGACAGGTACACTCGCTGTTCAGAAATATTCTATCTTCTGCAGCCTCTGCTGCTGATACCCAGGCAAACAGGGTCTGGAGTGGACCTCAAGCAATCTCCAACAGACCTACAGCTGAGGGTCCTGACTGTTAGAAGGAAAACTATCAAACAGGAAGGACACCTACACCAAAACCCCATCAGTACATCACCATCATCAAAGACCAGAGGCAGATAAAACCACAAAGATGGGGAAAAAGCAGGGCAGAAAAGCTGGAAATTCAAAAAATAAGAGCGCATCTCCCCCGGCAAAGGAGCACAGCTCATCGCCAGCAACGGATCAAAGCTGGACGGAGAATGACTTTGACGAGATGAGAGAAGAAGGCTTCAGTCCATCAAATTTCTCAGAGCTAAAGGAGGATTTACGTACCCAGCGCAAAGAAACTAAAAATCTTGAAAAAAAAGTGGAAGAATTGACGGCTAGACTAATTAATGCAGAGAAGGTCCTAAACGAAATGAAAGAGATGAAAACCATGACACGAGAAATACGTGACAAATGCACAAGCTTCAGTAACCGACTCGATCAACTGGAAGAAAGAGTATCAGCGATTGAGGATCAAATGAATGAAATGAAGCGAGAAGAGAAACCAAAAGAAAAAAGAAGAAAAAGAAATGAACAAAGCCTGCAAGAAGTATGGGATTATGTAAAAAGACCAAATCTACGTCTGATTGGGGTGCCTGAAAGTGAGGGGGAAAATGGAACCAAGTTGGAAAACACTCTTCAGGATATCATCCAGGAGAACTTCCCCAACCTAGTAGGGCAGGCCAACATTCAAATCCAGGAAATACAGAGAACGCCACAAAGATACTCCTCGAGAAGAGCAACTCCAAGACACATAATTGCCAGATTCACCAAAGTTGAAATGAAGGAAAAAATCTTAAGGGCAGCCAGAGAGAAAGGTCGGGTTACCCACAAAGGGAAGCCCATCAGACTCACAGCAGATCTCTCGGCAGAAACTCTCCAAGCCAGAAGAGAGTGGGGGCCAATATTCAACATTCTTAAAGAAAAGAATTTTCAACCCAGAATTTCATATCCAGCCAAACTAAGTTTCATAAGTGAAGGAGAAATAAAATCCTTTACAGATAAGCAAATGCTTAGAGATTTTGTCACCACTAGGCCTGCCTTACAAGAGACCCTGAAGGAAGCACTAAACATGGAAAGGAACAACCGGTACCAGCCATTGCAAAAACATGCCAAAATGTAAAGACCATTGAGGCTAGAAATAAACTGCATCAACTAACGAGCAAAATAACCAGTTAATATCATAATGGCAGGATCAAGTTCACACATAACAATCTTAACCTTAAATGTAAATGGACTAAATGCTCCAATGAAAAGACACAGACTGGCAAACTGGATAAAGAGTCAAGACCCATCAGTCTGCTGTATTCAGGAGACCCATCTCACATGCAGAGACATACATAGGCTCAAAATAAAGGGATGGAGGAAGATTTACCAAGCAAATGGAGAACAAAAAAAAGCGGGGGTTGCAATACTAGTCTCTGATAAAACAGACTTTAAACCATCAAAGATCAAAAGAGACAAAGAAGGCCATTACATAATGGTAAAGGGATCAATTCAACAGGAAGAGCTAACTATCCTAAATATATATGCACCCAATACAGGAGCACCCAGATTCATAAAGCAAGTCCTTAGAGACTTACAAAGAGACTTAGACTCCCATACAATAATAATGGGAGACTTCAACACTCCATTGTCAACATTAGACAGATCAACGAGACAGAAAGTTAACAAGGATATCCAGGAATTGAACTCATCTCTGCAGCAAGCAGACCTAATAGACATCTATAGAACTCTCCACCCCAAATCNACCAACATACCACAAGTATACATATGTAACAAACCTGCACATTATGCACATGTACCCTACAACTTAAAGTATAATAATAATAAATAAATTTAAAAAATATATATTTTAGGCTTTGTGGCCACATTTGAAATTTTGGTCACATAATATTCCTTATTTTCTTATTTTTAACAAAGCTTTAAACATGGAAAAAATATTCTTAGTACATGGGCCATACAAAGTTTGCCAACTTCTGCTTTAGATCAGATCCTAGATTACATCAAGGAAACTGCTCTACATAGATCTTCGTGAACTTGATCCCCTAGACGAGAATATTCTCACTAAAACACACTAAACTTCAATATGATAGGAAAAATATAGTTACAGTTAACAAAGCTTTGATTTTTGTCCTCATCATAAGAATATATAAGAATATATATAAATAATAATATATAAGAAGAATATATAAGAAACGAAAAAAAACCCTATTTTAAGCATATTCCTCTCTGGACTCATTCCAGAAGACCAGGAGTGTTAAATCACAACGTAAAAATTGTAACCTTCAATCTAACTCAGCTTACTTTTTACTTAAAGCTCAGTGATGTGTTCATACCCACACTATCTTCCTGTGAACATCTCTTTCAACAAAAAACAGTTTCTTAAAATGCCATTCTAGACATAAGAAACAATTAGCATGTAGCAAATCAATGCTGAAAATACTGACCGCAAGTGATGAGCAACAGACACCATAAAAAAGTATTCCCTTTGTAGTTATCAAAGTATTTTTCAGGAGGGGTGAGAAAACAACAGGTGCCTTCAGAAACTCCATGATTACTCAGTAGACCCCAAGTGTTCATTAGATATGACCTAAGCAAACAGAAAGCTTGATTCATGGCTGATTTTGACATTATGTTCAATTAATTCATAATCCTGAATAAGAAAGATATACACTTGTTGTAAATCATACATAAACTAACACAGGTGATCAACTGGCATGTGATCCCCTTTAAGTTGCTAACATCACCTTTTCTGAAAGTCTACCTCATATGTGGTGCGATATAAACAATTTAGTGATTCTGAGACCAAAAAAAGATTGGTTAACATCTTAATTTTAAGTAATAAGGTCTTTTTAGGTTAGCAGAATGTTCATAGGCGGATAGAACTATTATTTTTCTGTCTAGTATGAGTAAGGGTAAGAGGCATTTATCACTGAATCTTTCAAACCATTTGGCATTGGAGAGCCTCATCAATCATTTGTGTACGTGGTTACTATTTTTTTTTTTTACTTGTTTTTTTTCACCTACAACAAAAGCAAAGAATTTACGGGTAACCTGAGTGCAGAGTCAATATGAGTAACAAATACACATTTCAAAGTGAGAACTGCATGATATCATTTTGCAAACTCCTGAACAGAACATTTCTATTACCTTTATGTGCTTCTATGGAAACCTGATGTACTCAGCTCAAAAACCTTTTGGTGCAGACTTGTGTTTTTAGCAAGTGGAGAAAAATCAATTGCATATTACATTTTCTAAAGGAGACTTATACATAGTGCTTTCAATATTTCATCTCAACTTATAAATCGCTCTATTTGTGAAAGATTATTCTTAGCCAAATACTGAAGCAAGCATTTAATATGGAAAGGTAAGAAGGTGTCAGCTTCATTAATTTTGTGGCTTTCTTTTACTTGGTAAATTGTGTTTTTATTCAACAAATTTTAACCATTAGCCACTGGATTTAATGCCCTATGTTGTACCAGGTAAATTATGGGATACCAAGATAGGTCAGGGATGGCTCTGTTCCTAAAAATACTTAGCCGTAGGGTTACTCAGGAGGCTGAGGCAGAAGGATCACTTGAGCCCAGGAGTTGGAGGCCAACCTGGGCAACATGTAGAGATGGTGACACCCCATCTCTAAAAAACAAAAAATACTAAAAAGTACTTAGCTCAGGTAAGAATGACAAATAAATCTATCCTTTGAAATATTATTTTAAAAAACTGTTTTTATCCTGGTTATTCACTGGATATTTTTGTCTTATTGTACACTGATTAAGCAGCTGTTGTCTAAATGTACCCTTCATAGCTTTCTTGTTATACATGTGAAGATAAGAAAGCTTGCTCTTAAAATTAGCTGCTTAGATGTGAAGGAAAGACAGGCACACAGATATATACAGAGCAAGAAAGTCATATACTATAAATAGATAGGCACACAACTCTGAAGTCAATTAAATGGAAAATTAATAGTAGTGCTTTGCAAACATGTCAAATTTCTAGGGTAAATCAATCTCCTTAAAGATGTACTAGTTAAAGATGTACTCCTTAAAGATGTACTGGTGCTTCTATACAAGTTATTTACATAGATAAGGAATTTGTGATAGTATTTCATGATTCTCTTATTTAAAAATTACTTTCTATGGTTGGAATGTGTAAGGTGTGATTAAACATTTTGGGAGCAATTAAAGCTCTGCTTCATCATTACAGCGAGTCCTTTTAGACAGAATCATAAACAAACAGTCTAGTACTCTGTGGGAGACAAGGATATACATGTCTGATTAATGGTTGGCATTAATGACACCTGGAATCCAAACAGTTGGAATTGTACCTCAGGAAACGCTTCAAGGACATGAGGAAGCACCATCTGAAGCAACACAGATGCTGATAACAGAGAAATAGTTACATCCGGGATGAAAACTGTGAATAGAGGATGTAGCTGAATTTAGATAGAAACTAGAGGGCAGAATGCAGACCAGGAAAGGGGCTAAAAGAGAACAAAGGCATTGGACCTGGCAGCTGGCACCTGGTCTCATGAACTATCTGTAGTTCTGCCTCTGTCCCCTCCTCTTAGAGTCTCTTGGATCTGGCCCCTTTGTAGCCTCCTGGCTTTCAAATGGAAGTGCCCTCTCCTTTGACCTCTGCTCTTACATATTTAACTGATGCGTCTCCACGCAAACTCATTTAGGTTTTCTTGCTTGCTTGCTGCTTTTCTTTCTTCCTTTTTTCTCTGGAGAATGAGAGCCATGTTTCTGAAATTAAAAACAACAACAACAACAAACCTAAAATGTATTTATGAGTACATTTAAAACAATCTAAATATTTATTTCTGAATAGTGGTATTTATGCCAAGAACATTTTAGTCAGCCAAGACTCATTTATAAAGAGGGTCTATTACTGTGAGCCCCATATGGTCATGATGGTCATGGCAGGATTTCCATGGATACAGAGGTCACAGTTGCTCATCAAGTCTTATGTTCAGAAATCTTTTCTGAGGCTCAATTTATTTGTATCTAAAGCAGAGCTGATACTACATTTTTGAGGGTGAAAATTTATCTTGCTGAGAGCTGAGATTCTGAAATGACTCCTTATGAAGAAATTGCTTGTATGTAGATTTTTTATTCTTTCAATATGTTTTCAAAATTATGCTCTGATATATCTTGGACACGTATTTTCCAGTCCTCAAAGAGGATTTATAGCAAAAGGAAGAGAAGCACATAATCCTACTCATTATGGTTGCTGAGGAAACAGAAAAATATAAAGTTACTGCATATGACCCTCGGCTAAACCATTGCTTTGAAGATAGAATGGAAAACTTAAAGCAGTTTTCTTCAAAATATGAAGGACAGAGAGGTATCCTCATGGAGATAAATGGTACTTTTATTAAAATACATGCATCCTACAAATAAATATTTGTGTTGCTGATGAGCAGATGCACAACGTAACCAAGATCTCTTGTCAGTCTCATGGGTAAAAATGTGGTTTCTCTTTTTTTTCTTTTGAGACAGAGTCTCACTCTGTCACCCACGCTGGAGTGCAGTGATGCGATCTTGGGTCACTGCAACCTCCACCTCCTGGGTTCAAGTGATTCTTGTGCCTCAGCCTCCTGAGCAGCTGAGATTACAGGTGTCCGCCACCACACCCAGCTAATTTTTGTATTTTTAGTAGAAATGGGGTTTTACCATGTTGGCAAGACTGGTCTCGAACTCCTGATCTCAAGTGATCCACCCACCTTGGCCTCCCAAAGTACTGGGATTACAGGCATGAGCCACTGCACCTGTCCCAAAATGTGGCTTCTCTTTGCAAAAGAGTTAGAGAGAGACAAGGCAGTAAATGTTAATAAAGCTGGTTAGGTAAGAAAGCCTTTGTTGAGGGAACTCTTTGGTTAAGGGAGTTAAAACTCAGTAAATGAAGAGTTCTGGAATCAATGAGGTGGACAAGCTTCAGGAAGACCCATAGTTACTTAGTTCTACTCAACAATTGGATCATTCTATGCTATTTTATTGATAATAGGAAAATATTTATGACTTTATAATTACTTTACAGAAATTTCTGTTATGTACATTTTAATATATAAGTCATTCAGTTGAAGTCATAATTCAGTTTCTTAGCCATTGGAGGTCGTGCTCTACTTGGTAGCAGCATACTTTAACTGCAATTAGTGTACGGGGTGTAGCAGGGGTGAGTTCCCGTCTAAATCCCTAGACATTGGCTGTGCAAAATCCAATTTATTTGTTCAGTCAATTGTTAGGAAAAATTTATTTGCATTTATGCAAAGGCATTGGGGACACAATAATTAACATGAAATCATAGCTTATTTTCTTATAAAGAGGAAGAAAGAAAATCAAATTACAATTTAATTTAAGAATATCTAGATTTATGAAGTATCTGTTCTGGATGACTGGCACCCAAAGTGGTGTTTTTTTGACATGGGTTGCAGTAAGATACAATGAAAGTGTTTTAAGCAAGGGAATGGAGTGGTTGCATTTTTAATTTAAAAAGACGTTGTTGTTTGCAAGGTGGATAATAGAATAGAGGGTAACAAGAGGGCAATCAGAGATACCTTTTGTAGTTTTTAGACTCTTTATGGTAATAATTTAGGATATTGATAGTAGACAAGGAGAGAAATGAAGAGATTCAAGAATAGTTAGAAATAAATCAAGAGGCTTTGGTAATTTATTACGTGTGAGAGGTGAGGAAAAGAGAGGGTACAGGAAGGTTATTCAAGTATTGGACACTTGAGTAGATGGTTTATCAGTAAAGAGCTGGATCTGTAATCTAGAGCAAAAGTACAGATAACAGACTAGCCATCACAGAAATGAGGTTACATAGTTATATCTATGACAGAAATTAATACAAAGGGACTTGAAAAAGTTCATGGAAAAAAGAATTAAAAGATAAAAATGACAAATATAAACATTATGTGGCAACATAAGCTCCAGCAAGGTCAAGACACCTTTGTACATGATGATACCAACCATTTAGCTCATCCCTAAAGAACTGAGTATCGTGAGAATTTAACCAAGTCAATACAATCTTTTTAATATTATTATCTGAAGAAAAATGGATACCCTTTACAAATATTTTTAAGACTAGAAAATAAAAAGAAGTCAGAAGAAGCCAAGTTAGGACTTTAAGGTGGATGCCTAATGATTTTCCGTTGAAACTATCACAAAATTGCCCTTGTTTGATGAGAGAAATGAGGAGTAGAATTGTTGTGGTAGAGAAGGATTCTGGTGAAGCTTATTGTTAAAACTTTGGCTAATTTTCTCAAAACAGTCTCATGATAAACAAATGTTGTTTGGTACTCCAGAAGGTCAACAAGCAAGATGCCTTGAGCATCCCCAGAAAGCTGTTTCCGTGACCTTTGCTCTTGACTCATCTGCTTTTGCTTTGACTGGACCACTTCCACCACCTGTTGGTAACCAATGCATTGATTCTGCTTTATCTTCAGGATCTTACTGGTAAATCCATGGTTCATGTCCTATTACAATTTTAAAAAAACTGCTTCAGGATCTTGATTCCACTTGCTTAAAATTTCCATTGCAAGCTCTGCTATTGTCTGCAGCTGATCTGGATGCAATGGTATGGGCACCCATCAAATGGAAAGTTGGCTTAACTTTAATTTTTTGGTCATAATTGTGTAAGCTAAACCAATTGAGATGTTGATAGTGTTCATTTCTGCTGTTAATCATCGGTCCATTTTAATTAGAATACAAAGAAGATGAATTTTTTCCTTAAAAATTAATGTAGATGGTCTGCCGCTGAGGGCTTTATATTCAACATCATCTCAGGCCTACTTAAAATGAGTTATCCATTTATAAACCACTGATTTCTTTAGGGCATTGTCCCCATAAACTTTTTGTAAAGCATCATTGATTTTATCACTCTTCCCCCCAAGCCTCACTGTAAATTTGATGTTTGTTCTTACTTCAATTTCAGCAGAATTTATGCTGTTCTAATAGGGGCTTTTTTCAAATTGATGTCTTAGCCTTCTTAGTGCCTTAAACTAGATCCTGTTCAGACATGTCGTAACAATTTAGTATGAGTTTATTCTGGTGCAAACAAATTTTGAAATCATGTATAGTTTTTTTCCTAGTACACATTTTCCATGAACTTTATGAAGTCCACCTGTAACCTAGAAAGTTTTTCACTTTTGTTAGTTTTCAACAAAATTCTTCACAAAAGAATTTATTTATATGAGTTTATTTAAATACAAGTTATTTAAAAATAATTTTTAGGTTATGAAAACTAAATCGGGTGTGGTAGCTCAAGACTGTAATCCAAGCAATTTGGGAGGCTGAAGTGGGAGGATCACTTGAGGCCAGGAGTTCAAGACCATCCTGGCCAAGGTGGTGAAACCCTGTCTCTACTAAAAATACAAAATAATTGCCAGACGTGGTGGTGAGCGCCTGTAATCCCAGCTACTCAGGAGTCTGAGGCAGGAAAATCTCTTGAACCCGAGAGGTGGAGGTTGCAGTGAGCCAAGACAGTGCTACTGAATCCCAGTCTGGGCAAGAGACTCTGTCTCAAAAAAAAAAAAAAAAAAGAAAACTATTAACCCAATTGTGTGTCTACCCTAAGTGGTAATACAAATCATATAAAAAGACCATTTTTCATATTACTTTTTCTCAGTTTTCATTTATTTAAACATAACGTTTTAAAGCCATGCATACTGTTAATTATTTAGATGATTTCATTATAAAAGGAATTCTAAAAGGGAAGTCACCAAGTATTTGTTTAAAAGCCACTTGTAATCTTCATGAATTTCGGCCCAAAGGAGTTCCATTAACAACTATATATAAGTAGTTCACAGAAAGATGAATTTGAGAGATAAAGACATGCCCTGCCATAGCTATTTTAACTTTCCCCAATTGAAAACTTTTTTGGGCCAGTGTTGAGCAAATTATAGCAAATGAGCTTTCTGATAAGCGGACTTAATTAATTTTAGTTTATAACATTTACAAGAATCCATTTCATACATTTTACTTTAACCTATCCTCAGTTTGTTTATGACTTCCTGATGTTTATCTTTGACCTATGTTTATCATTTGAACTCTAGACAAATTGGGTATTTTGAGATATAATTTAGTTTTCTCCTCAACATCGCTTTAGAATTTTTGCTCTTTCACCAATCCTGTCATCATAATTTCCTATCTCAAGGGAGGAATGATGCAACAGAGAGCAGAAGTAAATCTTAGGGCTTTTGGATTTCAAAAGCCTCACTCTCAAGAGAGTATAGGGTAAAACTCAGAACATAAAAATGGACTTGAAAAAATATATGATGAATCAAAGAGCACAGGTTTTTCCATTCTGGAGAGTCTCTTTTAGCTAGGAAAGAAAATGACTTAGAGGAGAATCAAAGAAAGCTGAGACATTGATTGCTCCCTGAGAAAGATCTCTGTGCCTTCCTCTCTCCCATTCACCCGACCACACACAAACCAGGAATGTCTCAAAGCAGGGTCTAAATCCTAGAACACAGAGAACCTGCTTCCTAAACCCTCTCTAGACATACAGGGCTATGTATCAAGACTTACTATAAAGCAACATTAATTCAGACAATGAGGTATTGATTTTGCAGATTTACAAACAGAGGTAATTACTTCAAATATTTAAGGGGAAAATATTAAAGTCACATGGAAAGAGAATTTGGATAAGAAAGTCTAATTTCCCGAGATTCAGTAATCCTGTTCTATCCTGCCCCTGTGGTTAGCTGAAAAAAGTATAATTCAAAGGTCTAACATCCAGAATCTATAAGGAACTTAAATTAACAAGCAAAAAAACCAAATAATCTCATTAAGAAGTGAGCAAAGGACATGAACAGACACTTTTCAAAAGAAGACATATACATGGCTAACAGGCATATGAAAAAATACTCAACTTTACTAATAATTAGAGAAATAAATATCAAAACCACAGTGAAATACCCTCTTACCTCAGTCAGAATGACTATTATTAAAAAGTAAAAACAAAAACAAAAACACAGAGGTTGTGAAACCAAGGTTCTGATGAAAACGTAAATTAATTCAGCCATTATGGAAAGCAGTTTGATGATTTCTCAAAGAACTTAGAACTACCATTTGACCCAGCAGTCCCATTATTGGGTACGTACCCAAAGGAATATAAATGATTCTACCATAAAGACACATGTATGCATATGTTCATTGCAGCACTAGTCACTATAGCAAAGACATAGACTCAACTTGCATGCCCATCAACAGTGGACTGGGTAAAGAAAATGTGGTACGTATACATCATGGAATATTACACACACAGCCATAAAAAGAACGAGATAATGTCTTTTGTAGCAACATGGATGGAGCTGGAGGCTGTTATTCCAAGTGAACTAACACAGAAACAGAAAACCAAACACTGCATGTTCTCACTTAAAAGTAGGAGCTAAACATTAACTACACATGGACACAAAGAAAAGAACAATAGACACCATGGTCTACTTGCAGGTAGAAGGTGGGAGGAGGATGAGGATAAAAAACCTACCTATTAGGTACTATAATTTATCATCTGGGTGACTAAATAATATGTACACCAAACCTGCACAACACACAATTTATCTGTTGCACCAACCTGCACACGTACCCTGAAACTAAAATAAAAATTCAAAAAGTCATGTTGCTGGGCTTAATGTTGCTGATAACCAAATGGGGGATCATAGTATCAATTTATGCTTTAACACTTAAAGGATATGATAAAGATGAATCTAGTATTAAAGATCTGTGAATTCTTAAGAGGAAAAAAAGTGCAATGTAAATCCAGCAATGCCATGATGAAAACATGCGTTGTTTTCTATGTATTTGTAGAAATAAAATATACCCACATGATTCTTCCATCTTGTAATACAGTTTATGACTAAGTCATTTTACTTAAGTTAGTTGCTGCAAGGAATCCACAGACACCTATACTTTGACTGACTTCTTGAGTGACAGAACCATGACAGTTCAATCATAATTTTTTGAAGGAAGATAAGTTTAAAGCATTGTCTTTCTCAAATGGGCTAAATTTGAAGTCTAGTGAATGAAATTTCACAAAAATTACCATGGAGTTATGCAATATTGTATTGAAAGTCCTCATCAGTATGATAAAATAAGAAAAAAGATAAAGATATAATATTTGGACATTCAGATGGTATGATTTTATCTACAAAAATCCAAAATAATCTGTGACTAAATTATTAAAATTGATAGGTAGCTTAACAAGACTGCTGGATCCAAAGTCAATATTGGCAGAAATTAACTGTTTTTCTGACACCAGCAACAAACACATAGTTAAAATCTAAAAACAGTACTTTTAAAAGAGCATAAAAACAATGCTTAGAAATGAATTTCACAAATGATGTGTAAGATCTATATACAGAAAAATATAATCATCACTGAAATAAACTAGCATAGATCTAAATAAATGAGGGAAGGAGAGCTAAATAAATGAGTTCTAAACCATGTTAATGAATTGGGAGATTCAATATTGTAAAGAGATATAATTTCTCCCTATAGTGATTTAGAGATTTGACGCAATCTGGATAAAAATTCCAACAGGGTGTGTGTGCGTGTGTGTGTTTGTGTGTAAACTGACAAGCTGATTTTAAAACAAATAGAAATGCAAAGAACCAAGACATAGTTGAAGAAGAAAAAAGAGAAAGCACAGAACACTTACTTTCCTAGATCTCAGATAATTAGGCTTCTATTTCTCAGACTCATTTTGAAAGTGGCTTTAAGATTTTTCTTTTGGCCAAGCGCAGTGGCTCAGGCCTGTAATCCCAGCACTTTGGGAAGCTGAAGCCAGTGGATCACCTGAGGTCAGGAGTTCGAGACCAAGCCTGGCCAACACAGTGAAACCCCATCTCTATTAAAAATCCAAAAAAATTCGTCAGGCGTGGTGGCTGCCACCTGTAATCCCAGCTACTTCGGAGGCTGATGCAGGAGAATCGCTTGAACCCGGGAGGCAGAGGTTGCAGTGAGCTGAGATTGTGCCATTGCACTCCAGCCTGGCCAACAAAAATGAAATTCCATCTCAAAAAAAAAAAAAAGAAAAAAATTTTTCTTTTAAATATTTGAAATAGTTATATCTGTCCCTGAATCTGCAAACTCAGCCTTTGCTACAATGAATGATGAGATCACGAAGTTGGTAATGAATCTGTACCAATAGCTGCTGCAATATTGCTTACTGGGAGATGTCCTTCCCCTCAATGGTGGATGTATGTGTGCCCAGTGGATTGGGAATGTCTGAGAAGTAGCGAAAGTCCCTCTGGAGAGTGCACCATTTTAGGATTTGTAGTTGTACCGTTAGTTGTCATGTGTGCTTGAATCCCCGACTTTCACATTCACAGTTGGTTTTAGGCATTTGTTCCAGAAAGTGTATCTCTGTTGCTGACTGATTCCCAGGATACTTGGCTGTCTATATAATGCTGTTGCTTCCTAATTTTTTTTCTGCTTGTTTTGTCAAGCTGCTTCAGATTTGCTGTGAAATGTTTTCTGACACTCCTTTCTTGTTTTTGTTACAGGATACTCAGAATCTGTTGTGAAATCTGAAATGTTTGGTATCTGTAGTCTTGAGGAAGCTTATGCCAGAGATTAAACTGGCATATAAATGCAATACTTCCAAATGTGAATTTTGAATTAGCTTCTAATTATATAATGAGACATTTTGCATTCTTTTCTTGAAACTTACTTTTTATTTCAGCTTTATATTTTAATTTTTCTTCTTCACTCAAAGCAAATTAGTGATGTGGTGATGTTGTCCAGAAAGGAAACTCCCCATAGAACATGTACTCCAGTGACATCAATTATGGCATGTGAAATCACAGAGGCCGGGGACACTGTTAACAGTATGCGCAAGAGGTCTGGCTTTAAAAAGTTGACAAAGTCATCCACTCTTACTATGGTTTCATGTAGCAGAAGAAATCAAGAGCCAAGATGATTTGGGTTTCTATTTTCAGTGTATAATCCTGATCCTTGAGTTGATTAAAACATTTATATAAAACAAACATTCAGACATTAAATCAATGCAACTTTGCTGTGGTTGTAGTTGTTGTTGTGTGGTTAATGTTGGGAGAGGAAAGAGAAAAGCTGCACGTTAACGTTGTCAGAAATCTAATTCTGTGCAAACAACTATGTAACAACATTGAACGATATCTTCCAATATCGTATTTGTATCATTGCATTATCTCAAGATGTAGCATGATATAAATTCCCTGGGGTTTACCCGTAATGGTGATTTCTAGACACCCATTGGTATGGTGTTTCACCAGCCAACTTGCAGGAGATACCAGAAAGCATCTGAAAGAAAAGTAATTTCTAGATCAGAGTTAGAGAGGGTATGGCAATTTTGTATTCCAGGGAGTATCTGTCTAGCTTTTTTTTTCTGGATTGGAGTGGGTGGGAGGTGGGGAAGAAAGAATGAAGCCAGTTAGTGAAAAGGACTGCCAGCCATATAATAAAAAGTAACTTTAAAGAAGTTATCTCCTTTTTTGTGGTAAAATTAATCACCTAGGCATTGATTTGGGAGATACAAAGGAGGGTACTTTACCATTTGTGGTCCCCGAGAAGAACTGACATTATGCAACAAAGCAGAACCTGGAAGTCTGAGCAGAACAAAAGACCATGTGCTCCTTGAACAGAGTACCTCAGCACTCAGGCGTGACCTCAATCACCAGGGCAGAAACAGTCAAGACATTTGCTCCCACACACATGTGTAGTGTGTGGTGCATGGCAGAAAAAGTCAAACGAGAAAATTATTGTTTGTTTCTGCTCTTCTGTTTCTATTTTTACTCCCAGACCAACAGGACCTGGGAAATGCAGATTGCACAAAAATTGAAATATTCACTTGGGAAAAAGCAAACACACTTTTCAACTTTTCCTTGGCCTATTTTTTTTTTTTTTTTTTGGAATTTTTTCATCTGCTTAGATAATGTTTCTTACATCAGAAAGATCTCTGTGCTTCTCTGCTCCCTGTTTATTCACGTCAGTCAAGGCATAGTTGTCATGTAACACTTAATTCTAAGTCACATTCTCTATTACAATGTTGATAGTTTCAATACATTCCTTCTTCTGTGAACACCAATTTTTGTTTCTTCTTCCTGTTCATTCCATGCCTCTGACATGTTATCAGATTTAAGGATTTTGGAATTATCCAGGACTCCTCCTTTTGCTTCACTCTTTGCATCCCACACATTCCACCTGTCCTTGGCTCCCTTGCTGAGATATAGTCCACTCTCATGTTCTCACTGCCACCTGGATACAATTATACCCTAGAATGCTAATGCACATTCCTGCCTGCAGGCACTCAACCTTCTAGCCTATCCTCTGGTAGCCACCAGAATTATGTTTGCAGAGTACAAATCAGATTATGTCATTATTTAACTTTAAATCGTCTATGGGTCTACAAAGAATATAACTAGATTTCTGAAACTGGGGGTGGGAACAACAAAGAGAGGCATGGATGGCCTTCATGGACCTCTGTGAATCCTCTGGCATTATACTAAACAGGTTGTCTTATGAGCATTAACTATATTTTTCTCTTGAGAAGAGTGTCATAGATTTCAATACATTCTCAAAAGAGTCTATGCTGTGACATGTCCTTTTTTCCTCCTCCCAAAATAAAAGCCTTTAAAACTCATCTGTGGGGTAGGCAAGACTCTTCCCAATTCAGTTAACTATAGTAGAATAGTGTAATGAAAGATATAGTGGCATGGGACGCTGAGACTATTGTAAAATTGTAGAGTCAGGCAGTACTGGTTGTCAGTTCTGCTTTGATCACCTGGTGTTGGACGTACATTTTCTCTGAGTTTTAGTTGGCCAATCTAGTAAATGGGATAATGTTTTTATTCTCACAGTACTATTCTGGGTATTTGATTTAATAACAATGTAAAGTGACTAGGAAATTATAAGCACTCAGCAAGTTATTGTAAATAATTCTTCACTACCATTAAGTCCTTGGACATTGAAAGGTACAATCTGTAAAAACAATACCTTCATTGTACCAATATCCTTTTAGTGATAAATCACTCCATTATCAGTTGGATTATCTTTGTTTCAAGTTACAGAAAGCCCCGAGTTATGAAAAGGAATATATTAGCTCATGTAGCTCAAAAAGTTTAGAGGTAGAGTGGGCTTTAGGTGCTATTTGTTCAAAACTACTTATTTTTTATTATACTCTCAGTTCTCTCATTCTCTGTGTGTCAGCCTCCCCTTCAGACTAGTTTTCCTCATGGTGACAAAATGATTGCAGACTTCACAACCACACATCACACCATCCCGAACAAGAAGGGACATCTGTGTCCTGGAATTCCCAACCAAACTCTGAGTTCCCTTCTGGTTGGACTGGCTCAGGCCACTTCCCTATCACTAAACCAGTCCTTGCAGCTGAGGTTACATCATCAGTCTTAAGTGTCTCCTAAACCACTTAAGTGTCTCCTAAACCCCAAAGAAAATTCAGGGTCATGTAAACATTTAACAACCATGATGACATGAGCAACATCAATGTGAACATATACCAGCCCAATTAGAATGGACACTTACTGTAAACAATGAGCATTCCTAAATCGGTGCTGCTAGCTGAGCCTCAGTCCTGCTAGGAGGGGAAGAATGAATTTAACAATGGTTGACCGAGGAGGCAGTTCTCAGAGATCCACTGATCACACCTACTCAAGAATGAGGTAATCCTCATCATCATTCAGATCATCTTCTGCAGCTAGAAAATCAGAATTCAGCTTGTGCTATGTGCTAATGAGCTTCACCTTGAAAACAAGGTATGTAGAAAGAGACAAAAAGTCAGCTATCAGATTTCCCATTCTCTAAGAAGGAAGAAATCATCAGAGAGAAAAATACATACTATAGTTTTTGACTCTAAATATGTTTGTTACAAAATTCTACTTTAAAACTTTGAGTTAGTAACTTATACTACTCATACAGACAGAAACACTTAGAAAATGCATTATTTGATCTTAAGTTATTTAACCCATTTTCAAAAGTTTGGCAATTTTTATCTAAAATGATCTTTCTGAATCTTTTCTTTTTATAACAGTAAGAGCAATTAACAAACACTGTTTGTTATTCTTTAGTTTTATTTCATATAAAATTATTCACAAACCACTTCTCAAACCCAATTCTGGAATTCAAACTGTATAATAAAACAAAGCTTTACATTATGCTATCTTGCAAACATAACTGGGTGACTTTGTCTCTTCTTTGCCTCTCAATTCTATTTTCCTCAGCTATGGGTCTGGAAGCTCTCCAGACACCAACAGGGTGGGGGAGTTCTAACATAGACTTGGCATGTGAACCTCACCACAAATTCTTCAGGGATATGTCAAAGTAATAATGTGAGTGTGCTAGAATATGGGAATGAGGGGGAAGAGGGGCAGCAGTTCCTTAATCGTATGTAGCTGTGTTTTTTTTGTTTTGTTTTGTTTTTTCAATCAAATTAAAAAGAGAATGTATGTCCTGATTAGTTGGTTTGGAATCCCTGAATTAATTTGAAATTGGGAAAGGGCATTAACTTATACCAGAGGTGTGGAGTAAATCTGTTACTATTTTACTTGTATTCAAAGATACAGTTACCCAGGAAGAGTTAGATAAGAAGAAGAGCCTATTTTAGAATATCACATTAAGGGCACAAATCATTGTCTCATTTCATTCATTCATTCATTTCATTCAAGAAATATTTTTTGAGTATGTTAGATGTCAGGCAGTGTTCTAAATCTTGATGACATAGAATGTACATAGCATATAATCAAATATACAAAGTACTTTCCCTCTTGAAGCCTGTATTCTAGTGCAAGGTAGGAAAGAAAAACAATTTAAAATTCTCAAACAAATACAAAATGTATCAGGCTATAATAAGTGAGATGAAGAAATACTGGCAGGGTTAAAGAACACAAAGAGTGATGGAGGGTGGAGTGATATTTGTAGGTCAGGGAGACTTGGTGTTTGAGTACAGAATGGGAGAAGAAGCCTTGAGGGATATCTGGGCTAGAGTGTCCGGGCCACAGGGACAGAGAGGATTCTCATTCCTCACAGAGAAACCTCCCCACAACCCTGTGACGCGAGTAGATGGGTCATTTAATCTGCAGGAGAGAGGTGAGGAAACTGAACCTCAGAGAATTGTGCAGTCGTGCTTTCTGTCTCCGAGTCCTTTGTCTAGAAAGAACATGTCATGCTAGACAAGTGCTTTTCAAGCATTTCAAACTTTCTTTTTAATTGAGTAGCTTTTGTCAAATTACATTTTATGCAGAATCTCAGTTTGTGATAATAATAAGAATGGAATTGCTCTGGAGGAACTAGACAGAAAGAGGCTTTTGGAGGCTTGGCCCATGCCTCCATCCCAGATCTTGCCCACTCCTGGGTTTTACCCTGAAGAATTTGTGCATATCTCAAAGCTTCCAAAGCTCCTATGCTTGCCTTGCACTACTCACTACTCTATACATATCTCCCATGCTTGGTGGAAAGAAGGAATTAGGAGAGTTGGTAGTAAAGTATACAAAAGGAAAACTAAAGAAGCAAGGAAGATTATGAAAAGATAGATCATCTCCACATGCTCATAGACTTGAAAAACCAACTTTTTATTTCTTTCAGGATCCAGCTAAAGTTTTCCTTATTTTTGAAAAGAGGGAGCCTTACATATATTGTTCCACAACAAATTGCCCCCAAAACATAGTGATTTGAGACCATAAATATTTATTATCGGACAGTTTTCATGGAGCAGCAATCTGAGTACAGCTTAGCTGGATCTTGTGGCTCAGGGCCTCTAATGAGGATGCAATCAAGGTGTCATTTATGTCATTTGGAATTGCAGTCAGCTCAGGGCTCAGCTAAGGGAGGATCTGCTTCCCAACTCACTCATGTGGTTGTTGCCAAGATTTGATTTCCTATGGGTTGTTGGACTGAGGGCCTTAGTGTCTTGCTGGCTGTTGGCTAGGGACTCTCTCAGTTCCTTATTACAGGGGTCTCTCCATAGGGCAGCTGACAGCATAGCAGGTGGTTTCCCTCAAAGCAAGAAAGCAGAGAAAGACTCAAGCTCAGCCCACACTCAAGAAGAGATATGAGTATCACTCATAAGGTTATGAGGACCATGAGACATGGATATTGGGGGACATTTTAGAGATTGCCTATGACAGGGAGGAAAACACAGAAGTAGGAGTTACATACATTTACTTAATCCTCAATATGCTTAATCTATGCAATATGCCTTTGGTCTTTTTGTACATTTTTCTTCTTTTCCTCACAATAAAGGGTTCTGTTCAAACTTTTCTTGCTTATATGATTATTTGTAATTCTAAGTAAATACAAATAGAAATACCAACTATAGATATTATTGAAATTCTTCACACCTCTTCTGACATCCCATGTAAAGTCTCAGTAAATTTTTTTCAATAGTACTCACATGCTTGTTATGTGGCCAAGAAGAAAAAAATGTGCTTTCCCATTTCTGTGTTTAATAATCTACATCAATTTGTCTTTCTGGCATTACCTATAAAACGATGAGGTTAATATGCTGAAGGAGTTTGTCCACTTGTCTGAATCTTCACTAAGCTGTAAGGCCCTTGAGGGTCACTGTTGTACCCACAGTATCTGTCACATACAAGTGCCCTGCAAGTGTAAGTCAAATGAGCGATGCAGCAGTGGCTCCCAGAAACCAGATAAAACTCTGCCACCATAGCCCCATTTTAACAATTTTTAGAAAACATACTAGCATCTTTATGTGGTAACATATTTCAAGGAAGCATTTGAGGATTTATATACTTGCTAACATTCCCCCAAATTCTAGACATCAGATATCAGTTCCTTTGGTTGGTCCAAAAGTACAGCTTAAGAGCTCAGTGAATAGAGTCCAGGAGTTACTCTAATAAGTGACATGTCTTCTGTGACTAGGTACAGGGAATAAAATGTGAAGACATCAAGAAGACAGGGTAGAGGACCTGCCTTCCAGAAATGCAATAGAAGCATTTCTAAATGGTTTTCCTTAGTTTACTACCTATGTTATGAAGATTGTGTGACTTTGGGTGGAGTCAGAAGATTACCTTTGATGTCAACAGCAGAGCTTTTGAAATGCTAGAAGCAGGCAGGAGAAGAATCTGCAGAGAGGGAGAGTTAAGAAACTGAAAGAGGTTCTGAAGCAAATGTGTCACTCTAATCCACTCAATTTCCTTCTCTTTCCCATCTCTCCTGGAGAGGGGTAGGTGAGGGGACTGTACCTGGTAGACTTCAAAGTCTTGTATTCTATTTATTATTTGGCCGTGCTATCAGCCTCTCTCTGTCTCTTTCCAGGTATTTCCTGTTTCTTTATTTTAAATTAAAAGACTTTGAGGGGTGGATTATTGAGAGAGCAGGGATAAGCATCAGTGGCTAAGCTTGGCTTTGCCCTCCAATCATGTGACCCACCCCCCCCACCACCTTCCTTTTTCCTACTGTGACCACCTGCCAGGCACAGGGTTTATTCAAAGCACTCTACTACCTGACTAGGTTAGAGCAACTATTATTTTTTAAAAACAGTAATTTTTGCAACATTTTAAAAAGCAATCAGATGCAATACATTTTAATCCCTATTCTGCAAAACTGTCCCTAACCAACCTCCAGCTGACATAAATGACCTTCCTCCTCCTGCCCTGGATGTCTCCAACATAGCACTCACCACACTGCATTGTCTTCACTGATTTATCTGTCCCTCTCCCCATGAGGCTGTTGCTCTGCAAGCTGTGGATTCCACAGGTATGTACTTTGGTGAGCTGCTAATTGGGCAGAGGCTGAATACAAGCCGACCTCCTACTTGAGCCAGTGTGCTGTGACTGTTTATTACTTGATAGTGAGGATTGTATAGTGTTTACAGACAGAAGACCTACGTATAAGGCATGCTTCTCTACTTGGAATTGTAATCTTGGTCAGACCACTGAACTGTGTTTGAGTTTCCCAATTTGTATAATGAAGATAATAATAATAATAATAGAAGAACAAGAACAACAAGAACAAGAAGAGGAGGAGGAGGAGGAAATAACATTAATCAACACAACATGCTTCCTTTTCGCTTATGATGCAGTTGTTGTGAGGACTGAAATAATGAGGATTGTGCAACTACTCCCTAAACTATAAAGTGCTGTGCCCACTTTTTCTGCCAACAGCCTCCTTGGGGAGCAAACACAGGAAGGAAGGATTGACTGTCTGACCAGAGTGAGTCTGAAATATCAACACTCTTAAAGAAAGAGATTTCCAGGCTGGGCG
Source organism: Theropithecus gelada (assembly GCF_003255815.1). Lineage (NCBI taxonomy): Eukaryota > Metazoa > Chordata > Mammalia > Primates > Cercopithecidae > Theropithecus > Theropithecus gelada. The sequence goes on from NC_037669.1 coordinate 137,295,558, forward strand.
TGGTGGCTCACGCCTGTAATCCCAGAACTTTGGGAGGCCAAGCCGGGCGAATGACGAGGTCAGGAAATCGAGACCATCCTGGCTAACACGGTGAAAACCTGTCTCTACTAAAAAAATATGAAAAAATTAGCCAGGCATGGTGGCGGGCTCCTGTAGTCCCAGCTACTCCGGAGGCTGAGTCAGGAGAATGGCGTGAACCCGGGTGGCAGAGCTTGCAGTGAGCCGAGATTGCACCACTGCACTCCAGCCTGGGTGACAGAGAGAGACTCTGTCGAAAAAAAAAAAAAAGATTTCCAAAGTCAAACTTTTATGTATCAGAAAAGTGCTCAAGTTCAAACTCTCTTTTCACATGTGAATATATTTAATCTTTATTTAATATCTTACGAGGTTGATAGAGAACACATTCTTAGTAAATACACAAAGTGGTCTATTAACTCTAGGGTCATTAATAGATTTTAGCTTCCCAGTAACTCTTAAGATCTCACAAAACCTAAAGGCTGTTGATTTAATGATTTTAAATAAATAATCTAAGATTACTGCCAACATTTCGTAAAAAGATATTACGTAATCTACATCGACATCACTAGATGTGTTTGCTTCAATAATACAAGATGCTAAACAGCATAGCTTCACAGTTTGGTGTAGACACCTTCTAGTGAACCATATACATCCTCCTTGCTGAGGTGCACACTTAATCCTCCAGGGGCCAAGTATCTCTTAGAAAGGACCCAGAAACTCTGTGCTCTTTTTGAATCATTTTTAAAAATTGACTTCCCATAGACTCACAGCAATAAGCTTCTCTGAAAAGGAAAAGTAGGAGTGGGCTTTTGAAGAGAGAATCTTCCAACTCAGAAGAAGTAGTTTGTGCTTTAAGAAGAGTATCTCGAGCACTTTTAGGCAATTTAAACACTATCTTCCGTTGCCTTCTCTCTGCACTGGGGGAAATAATAAGAAATGGCTTTTACTCATGAATACTCCACTAGTAAAAAGAAGAGCCTTATCAACTCCGAATTATCTTTAAGATGTCAGTAGTCACTGACCAGTCTCCCATTCTTCCAGATCAAGTGTTACATGTTCTTGTTGCAGCAGACCTCTCTCCTTTAAAACACTTAGCATAGTGGTGATTTTATGGTTGTTTATGTGATTGTTTTATTTAAGAGCTCAGGTTGTAAAGCCAAACTGTGTGAGTTAAAACTTTGACTCTACCACTTACTACCTGGGTGACAAAGAAACTTAATAGCTCTGTCCTGCAGTTTTCTCTTCTGTAGAATGGGATCGATGATAGTCCCTACCTCATAGAGTTGTGAGGATTAAATATGTAGAGGAGATGACATGTAGAACCCTTATAAAAATGGCTTCCTCATAGTAAGTGCTTAATACATTTTAACTTTTTGTCTTATTTTGTTGTAGCTCTAATAACTTCAAGTTTTATGAGGACAGGCATATCATCATCTAATATCCATCACAGCGTTATACCAAAGAACCTACTCAGTATGTTTGTTAAATGAAAACAACTTAATCTGTAAGATTTCATTGATGTGTTTATATATTCCATTTTGGTAGTAATTACAGAAAATAAAATAGAAAGCAAAATCAATATGGAAGATTGCGTGAAAGTTGATTCTGAAACACTTCATATTGGACCCCAATTATCTCTCAGAATAATACACAGCAAAATGAATAAAACATTAAGCACTGTAGACTAAGAATAGTATTTCAAAAAAGTTGTATATATTTGTTAAATGTTGTGTTGTAGCTAAATAAACAATTTGTTTTAGGCAGAATGAAAAAGAGTAGAATACATTTTTAGTATCAATAGATGATATCTCCAGGATCCAGTGCTAAAAATTTATGGAGAATTAAAAGTTATAAGAGCACATGTTTACGATTTGACCTTGCCCAAAACAGGCTTTGATTACTGCCATAGAAAGGGCTTTTCAGAATAACAACTAAAATGGCCATATTTTTATCATCAAATAAAAAATTATGAGATAATTTTTAAAAATCTTTGGTTATAGTATCATCTTGAAAAGAAATAATTCTCAGATGTAAAGGCTGAAAGAAAACAGGTTGGTGTTCTAAGACCATTATGCACAATTCAAAATGAGTGATCAAACACAAGTGAGCTCTCAAAGGACCTGCTAAAGGATTATACTGTTTGTAAAGCTTTCCTGAAAGTATCCACTTTATATTACACTGTTTCTGTGAGCAAAGAGCAACTGTATAAACACTATTATGCCATCATAGAGCCAAGCAGTAGGCAGTTGGGATATCTGACTTTCTGATGGCATAATAATGTGGGCTCTGGAAGGCTTATCTGAAAATAGTGGGGTTTGTTTCCTACCTCCTTAATGATACTTAACACTCCTTAAAGATAAAAGACTTCTTTATTCAGGAATTGGAATGAAGATTTGAAATGTAAATATTCTTGTTGAATTCCAGTTAAAATAAAGTGTAGATGACAAATATGACCATTTTCTGAATAGATTTTGATAGGTGACAAAAGAATGAGGAAACATTTTGGTTCAACCAATAGATTAAATATTAGAAAAAGGAGGTTGTTGACGCTATGACAAATGTCAACATCATAAATTTGGCCAACACAACCTCTGATGAAACCTGAGGATAAAGCCATAAATGTTCTCTAAAAACAAACTCTTTATTGGAAAAGAACTTCTTTGCTTGGAGTTTTCTTTCCACTCTATTATTTTCAATCTACATTATGGGAAATAAAACATAATATTGTTATGACTCTTCAAAGAAAGTTGAGTCATTTGGCTACCACTTCTTTGGGCAGTAATAAAAAATATTTAACATCAATAACAAATATTTTCATTGAATTATTGAAAGTAACATGCAAAAATGACATTATAACTGCTTATTTACTCAATGAATAAAGGAATGAACGGATAAATAAAAGAATAATGAAGGACGAAGCAAATATATAGTTTTTGAAATGGGCACAGGTTTTTACCTTGAGAGTTACAGAGAAAGAAGGCCACTTTGCAGGGAGGAATTGGGATACAAAGACTAAAATTAAACATTATTTATTTCACAGTTTTTCTTTAAACCAATGTTGATTTATACTGGCAAAAGGCGTTGATGTGTGCTGATTCTTTTCCAGTTTACAGTTTAAGTCTAGAAATAAGTTTTTATTTAATCCAATGAACTAAATAATGGATGATTACGATGCAAAACTTAGGCACTCTGCCAGAGTCATATTCTCAAAGATTACTTCTCATATCCTAATTGACAAGTTAATTCATCTTTTCTCAATTCTTATACTCCTTGACCTTTTTATAAAAATTGACCCTCTTGACTTCCTCATTATTGAAGACTTCCGTAGTTTCTGCATCACTTTCCCCTCCTGCTCCTGTTCCTTTGATGGCTTCTCTTTCTAGGCTGCCCCCAGTGATACATACAACTCTTGTTTTAACCTTCTATCCTGTCCTTTTCAGTTCCTTGAAGCCTCCATTGGCTCTAATCCTTTCAGCAAATCCTCTAGACTAAAGGCTGTATTTTGTTCCCTTGGTCTGTTTTCTGAACTTCCTTCCTACATTTTCAACACTGGAATAAGCATTTCTGACTGGAAACCACATTGATGATTCACACTTAATAATAACAATCATTAACCTCTATGAATTGGCTGCTCTATTTGACTTCCTTTGTTTTATAAAGGCATCTTCCAGAAAATATACTTGTTGAGTAGTAGAATGAACTGCATTGAGAGTTACCAGAAGGTGAAAACTAAATTAGGTCTTTGAGGGATTAATCTAAAAACAAATAGCAATAAGAAGTCTGGCAAAACCTTATTCTGTATTCCAGTGATGTTGAAAATTCTTGTAGATGGTCCCATATTTATAGTTTTGTTTTGATTATTTTGTTCTTGTTTTTATGTTTCTGTTGGTCCTGAGAAGGTTATCAACCAAAACACAGAGAGTAAGATAAGAATGCAGTTATAGATAAAATAAATCAGATTCTAAGTGAAAGCAACTGACTTAACTTCCTTGAATGCCACACTTCATGGGTTAAAAAATATGGGGCAATACGTGAAGTATTTGTAGGGATTAAAAGTAATATACGACCATCCTGGCTAACACGGTGAAACCCTATCTCTGCTAAAAATACAAAAAAATTAGCCGGGCGGGGTGGCAGGCGCCTGTAGTCCCAGCTACTTGGGAGGCTGAGGCAGGAGAACGGCGTGAACCCAGGAGGTGGAGCTTGCAGTGAGCTGAGATCGCGCCACTGCACTCCAGCCTGGGCAACTGAGCGAGACTCTGTCTCAAAAAACAAAAACCAAAACCAAAAAAAACGTAATACACACACACTTGAGGAGATTGGATGTTACCACTTCTTCCTAACAATAAGTTAAAAGCTAAACAGACTGAAAAATTGACAGCTTTTTTTTGGACCTATAAGAGAGGTGAGGACACAGGGCAAACCACATGCTTTAAGATTGGAGAGACAGAATGGTGAATACAAGGAACCATACCTTTAGAACACAGACTCACAAGCAGAAACTGTCACGGGAACTAGTACCAGAGTAGGAAAACCTGAACTGTAACTGATGAATTGCTGCAGGCGAAGTGTGGACAAGACTGAAAATTAAAAACAACTCCAGGGAGTCGCAACCATAGAAGGGCCCTTCCCTTACACTTTTGTGAGTTTTACTTCTAGAGCTCAACCAGGTTCTCTTAGTTAATACTGGAGAAAAATCTCCTTTTACTATGGCAGGGCAGAGGTGAAAAGAAACAATTTCACAATTTCAAAACATGCCAGAGCACACCACTCTTATTAACAAGCGCTGCCCTCAGGAGAACTATTTATCTGGAGCTAACCTGCCACAGTTTCATCAGAGCCTAACTGACTTGGGGAAAAGAAAATATCCAACTTCAGCCTACTCTCGCCATCTGTTCCCTCTGAGGGGGTGGAATAATTGAGGAACACCTATGAAGTCCACTGTCCAGAGTCATAGGCTCACTAAAAGACTGAAGCCTAATGACAGGACTATAAAATACCACTCACTCCCCACCACTGTACAACTACATTACTAAAGGTCTATTGATAGGAATTCTTTTACCAGTACATCATGTGTACCTATCAATAAAAAATTGTAAGGCATACCAAAAGGCAAAAAACACAATCTGAGGAAACAGAACAAGTATTAGCATTGGACATGGTAGGGATGTTGAAATTATTAGGCCAGAAATTTAAGACAACAATGATTAGAATGCTAAGGTCTCTAATGGATAAGTAGACAACATAGATGAACAGATGGACAATGTAAGAAGATATGGAAAGCCCAAGAAAGAACCAAAAAGAAATGCTAACAATTTAAAAAACTGTAACAGGAATGAGAAGCAGCTTTCATGGATTTAGTGGTAGATTGGAGGCAGCCGAGGAAAGAATCTCTGAGCTTGAGAATATATCCATAGAAACCTCTAAATTGAAAAGAAAATAAAAACAAAGACTGAAAGAGAACAGAATATTCAAGGACTGTGAAACAACTGCAAAAGATGTTACGTATGTGTAGTGAGAATACCACAGGAGACACAAAGAGAAAGAAAAAAACAAGAAATACAATCGTGCATCACTTAGCAATGGAGATACCTTCTAAGAAAGGCATTTTTAGACAATTTCATTATTGTGCAAACATTTTACTGTGTACTTACACAAATCTAGATGGTATTCGCTACACACCTAGGCTATATTGTATGGCCTATTGCTACTAGGCTACAAATCTGTACAGCATGTTTCTGTACTGAATACTGTAGGCAATCATAACACAGAGGACAATGTATTTGTGCATATAAACATAGAAAAAGTATGGTAAAAATGTAGTATAACCTTATGGTACCAGAGCTGTATATGTGGTCCATTATTGACCAAAACATCGTTATGTGGTGCATGATTGCATTTGAAAAAACAGTGACTGAGAATTTCCCCAAATCAATGTCAGACACTAAACCACAGACCAGGAAGCTCAGGAACACCAAGTAGGATATATGTTTGAAAAACTACACCCAGGCATATTATTTTTAAACTACAGAAAATCAAAGAAGAAAAATTCTGAAAGGGGCCAGAGGAACAAAACACTTTACCTGTAGAAAAATGTAAATAAGAACTCTATCTAACTTTTCTTCAGAAACGATGCAAGCAAGAAGAGAATGAAATAAAATACTTAAAGTGTTGAGAGAGAACAAAACCCACCAACCTAGAATTCTGTACCCTGTGGAACTATTCTTCAAAAGTTAAGAAAAATAAAAACATCTCAGACAAAAAAAAAATGACATTTGAAATTTATTGTCAATTATCTGCCCAAGAAATGTTAAAATAAAGAAAGGAGAGAAATAATCTGGGTCAGAAACTCAGATTTGTATAAAGAAAAGAAGATCAAAGAGGGAATACATGAAGGTTACATTAAATGCTTTTATTTCCTTATTCTTAATTGATCTAACAGATAATAGTCTGTTCAAAATATAATAGCAACAACATATTTTATTATGTATGGTTTTATATATATTATGCATGTTATATACAAGTGAAATGAATAATAGCAATGATACATGGGACAGGAGGGAGAAATTAGGATTATTTTATTATAGGTACTCTTACTATCTGTGTAGTATTTATTTAAGAGTAGATTTGGATTATTTATAAATGTTATTGAAAATTCTGGGGCAACTACTAAAAAGAGTTCCTTAGAAAGAAGTATAACTGTAAAAATCAACTCAAGGTGAATCAAAGACTTAAGTGTCAGACCTAAAACCATAAAAATTCTAGGAGATAACATCAGACTATCCCTTCCAGACACTGGCTTAGGCAAAGACTTCATGATCAGGAACCCAAAAGCAAATGCAACAAAACAAAGATAAATAGATGGGACTTAATTAAACTAAAAAGCTTCTTCACAGCAAAAGAAGTAATCAGCAGAGTTAACAGACAACCCACAAAATGGGAGACAATTTTCATGTTCTATACATCCAATAAAGAACTAATATTCAGAATCTATGAAGAACACAAACAAGTCACAAGAAAAAACAATGCCATCCAAAAGTGGGCTAAGGACCTGAATAGACAATTCTTAAGAGAAGTTATGCAAATGACCAACAAACATATGGAAAATGCTCAACATCACTAATAATCAGGGACATGCAAACCAAAACCACAATACTGCAAGACTGTTCATAATCAAAAAATTTAAAAAAATAGATTTTGGCAGGGATGTGGTGAAAAGGGAACACTTTTGGTAGGAATGTAAACTAGTACAACCACTGTAGAAAACAGTGTGGAGATTCCTTAAGGAACTAAAAGTAGGCCTATCATTTGATTCAGCAATCCCACTACTAGATATCTACCCAGAGGAAAGGAAGTCATTAAAAAAAAACCAAAAAAACAAAAAAACTTGCATATGCATGTTTATAGCAGCACAATTTGCAATTGCAAAAATATGGAACCAGCCCAAATACTCATCAATCAATAAGTAGATAAAGAAAATTTTATATATATGCATGCCATGAAATACTACTCAGCCATAAAAGGAACAAAATAATGGAATTCACAACAACCTGAATGGAATTGGAGACTATTATTCTAAGTGAAGTAACTCAGGAATGGAAAACAAAAAATCATATATTCTTACTCAAAATTGGAAACTAAGCTTTGAGGACACAAAGACATAAGAATAATACAATGGACTTTGGAGACTCAGGGAAAAGGGTGGGAGGGACATGAGGGATAAAAGACTATGCATTGGGTACAGTGTACACTGCTTGGGTGATGAGTGCATCAAAATATCAGAAATCACCACCTAAGAACTTACTTATGTAATCAAACGCCACCTGTTCACCCAAAACCTATTGAATAAAAATAAATTTAAAAAGAATAAACTGTGTTCTAACTGAAAAAAAGAAGTATACCCGATATACTAAGAAAGGAAAGAAAATCAAATTATATAAAATTCTCAATGAAAACCACCAATGGCGGAAAAAGAGTGGAAGACAAAAAATAGGAGCCATAAACTAGGGGTAACAAATATAACATAGTAAGAAATATGGTAGATGTTAATATAATTATGTCAATAATTACTTTGAATGCCAATCCATAAACGTAACAACTAAAAGAAATTGAGTGGATAAAGAACCAGGATCATTTATATCTATATGTTATATCCCTCTGCAGCTCCCCACACACATTCCCTCCATGCTTCTAGACTGAGGCAGAGAGCAATCTGAATGTTTTTCAAGGGCAACTCTTGAGTCCAAGGGGACCTTTACAAACCTCAGGCTCCAGAGCAGACCAGCGCCCACACCATAGCCCCAATAGAGGCCACAGTTGTGGTACCAATTTACTATGGTGTCTGGGAGCAGTAAGATCGCTCCACCACTCCCATCCTTGTTACACAGGGCTTGGTGCTAGCTTCTGACCCAGTGTCCTGATTTGTACTGCACTGAGCCAGCCACTTCACCTGCTCCCCAACTGGTAGCTGGGTGGGCAATGCTGCTAGAGCTTCCAGCTAAGCAGTCTCCCTTTTGTGTGAACTCAGTTGGAGGGTACATTCTCCTGATGCCCCAAGAAACACTTCAATGGCCAAGCATGCCACTCCACCCACCCTGCCACTGATATCCAGGAGGGCAACACTTGCTAGGACTTCCAGCCCAATGGTTCCAGTTCTGTGTGAATGCAGCTAGGGGGTGTAGCTTCCTGTTGCCCCAGGAAATACCCAGACAGCAGAGTGCATTACCTTACCTGACCCTGCCACCAGTAGCCAGGCAGGCAATGCCTGCTAGAGTTTTTCCCCCAGCAGTCACACTTCTGTGTAATTCAGCTGGCAAGTGCAGCCTCCTGCTGTCCCAGTGTATTAATCTGTTCTCATGCTGCTATGAAGAAATACCTGAGACTGGGTAGTTTATAAGGGAAAAATGTTTAATTGACTCACGGTTCCACATGGATGGGGGAGCCTCAGGAAATTCACAACCATGGCAGAAGGCATCTCTTCACAGGGTGCCAAGAGAGATAATGCAGGTACGGGAAATGCCAGATGCTTATAAAACCATCAGATCTAGTGAGAACTCTCACTACCACAAGAATGACATGGGGGAAATCACCCTCATGATCCAATTACCTCCACCTGCTCCAGCCCTTGACACGTGGAAATTATCACAATTCAAGATGAGATTTGGGTGGGGACATAGGGCCATTTGGCCCCGGCCCCTCCCAAATCTCGTGTCCTCACAGTTCAACACACAATCACCATTCCAACAGTCCCCCAAAATCTTAACTCACTCCAGCATTAACTCAAAAGTCAAAGTCCAAAGTCTCATCTGAGATAAGGCAGGTCCCTTCTGCCTAGGAGCCTGTAAAATCAAAAGTAAGATAATTACTTTCTAGATACAAAGTGAGTACAGGCTTTGGGTAAATACACCTGTTCAACTGGAGAAATTGTCAAAACAAAGTGGAGAAATTGTCAAAACAAAGGGGCTCCAGGACACATACGAGTTCAAAACCCAATAAAGCAGTCATTCAAACTTAAAGTTACAAAATAATCTCCTTTGACTTCATGTATCACATCCAGGTAACACTGATACAAGAGGGGACTCCCATGGCCTTGGACAGCTCTGCTCCTGTGGCTTTGCAGGGTACAGCTCCCCTCTCAGCTGCTTTCATAGGCAGGAGTTGAGTGTCTATGGCTTTTCCAGGCACACAGTGCAAGCTGTCTGTGACTCTGCCATTCTGGGCTCTGGAGGACAGTGGCCAGATCCACTAGGCAGTGCCTTATTGGAAACTCTATGTGTGGGCTCCAATCCCACATTTCCTTTCTCCACTGCCCTAGCAGAGGTTCTCCATGAGGGCTCTGCCCCTGCAGCAAACTTCTGCCTGGACATGCAGGCTTTTCTATATATCCTCTGAAATCTAGGTGGAGGTTCCCAAACCTCCCAAACTCAATTCTTGACTTCTGTGTACCTGTAGGACCAACACCATGTGGAATCTGCCAAGACTTGGGGCTTGTACCCTCTGAAGCAATGACCTGAGCTGTATCTTGGCCCCTTTTAGCCATGGCTGGAGCAGCTGGGATGCAGGACACCAAATCCTGAGCTGCTCACAGCAGGAGGGCCCTGGATCCAACCAACAAAACCATTTTCCCTCCTAGGCCTCTGAGCCTGTGATAGAAGGGAATGCTGTGAAGGTCTCAAACATGCCCTGGATATATTTTCCCTATGTTCTTGGTGATTAACATTCGGCTTCTTGTTACTTATGCAAATTTCTGCAGCCAGCTTGAATTTCCCCCTAGAAAATGGATTTTTCTTTTCTATTGCATCTTCAGGCTGTTAATTTTTCAAACTTTTAACCTCTGCTTTCTCTTGAGTGCTTTGCTGCTTAGAAATTCCTTCTGCCAGATGCCCTAAATCGCCTCTCTCAAGTTCAAAGTTCTGCAGATCTCTAGGTCAGTATAAAATGCCACCATTCTCTTTGTTGAAGCATAGCAGGAGTGACCTATATTTCAATTCTCAACAAGTTCCTCATATTCATCTGAGACCACCTCAGCCTGGACTTCACTGTCCATATCACTATTAGCATTTTGGTCAAAGTCATTCAACAAGACTCTAGGAACTTCCAAACTTTCTCACATCTCCCTGTCTTCTGAGCCCTTCAAGTCCCTAGGAAGTTCCAAAATTTCCCACATTTTCCTGTCTTCTTCTGAGCCCTCCAACCTGTTCCAACATCTGCCTGTTACCCAGTTCCTAAGTTGCCTTCACATTTTCAGGTATCCTTATAGTAGCACCCCACTCATGTTACCAATTTACTGTGTTACTCCATTCTCATGCTGCTATGAAGAAATAACAGGGACTGGGTAATTTCTAACAAAAAGAGGTTTAATTGACTCACAGTTACGCATGGCTGGGGAAGCCTCAGGAAACTTACAATCATGGCAGAAGGTACATCTTCACTGGGTGGCAGGAGAGAGAATAAGTGCAAGCAGGGGAAATGCCAGACACTTATAAAACCATCAGATCTTGTGAGACTCAGTCATTACCATGAGAACACGATGGAGGAAAGCACCCCCATGATCCAATTACCTCCACCTGGTCCCACCTTTAATTCATAGGGATAATTACAATTCAAGGTGAGATTTAGGTGGGGACAGAGAGTCAAACCATATCACCCAGGAAGCACCCAGATGGCAGGGCAGGCAACCCCACCCAACCCTGCCAATGATAGCCAGACAGGCAATGCCTTCTACAGCTTCTGGCCCAGTGGTCCTGCTCCTGTGGAAACTCAGAAGAAGGGCACAGCTCTTGTTATCTGAGAAACACTCTAACAGTGGGGCATATGACCTCACCTGCCCATGCCATTGATAGTGAGGCAGGCAAGCCTGCTATAGCTTCTGGCCCAGCAACCTCACTTCTGTGTGAACTCAACTACAGAGCACAGTTTCCTGCTGCCTTGGGAAACACCAAGATGATAGAATATGTGACCCTGCATACCCCAAGCCTGGTAGCCAGGTGAGCAATGCCTACTAGAACTTCTGCTTGGTGTTCCTGCCTCTGTGGGAACTCAGCCAGTGGCTGCAGCCTCCTATTTTCCCAGGAAGCATCTGGATGGCAGGGTGGGTATTCCCATCCACCCCTGCCACTGGTGGCCAGATGAGCAACACCTGCTAGAGTTCTCAATGCAGCAGTCCTGCTTCTGCCTGAATTGGCTAAGCGGCACAGCCTGTTGTTGCCCTGGAAATACCCAGATGACAAGATGCGCAATTTCATCCACGCTATAGACATTAAAGAATAACAAGGAAATACTATGAACAACCCTATGCACATGAATGTGATAAGCTAAATGAAATTGAACAATTTCTTGGAAGACACAGTTTGTCAAAACTCCCACAAGAAGAAATAGACAATCTGAGTAGACCTATATCTACTGAGGGAATTAAATCAGTGATTAATAACCTTCCAAAACAGAAATTACCAGGTCCAGATGAGTTCATTAGCAAAATCTACCAAATTCTATCAATTCTATCATTTATGGAAGAAATTACATCAATTATCTATAGTTTCTTTTGGAAGGTAGAAGTAGAGCAAATACTTCCTAAATCAATCTACGAGGCCAGTACTATCCTAGTACCCAAATCAGACAAAATAAGAAAAGGCAACTAGAATCCTATGTCTGTCATGAATGTAGATGCAAAAATTCTCAATAAGATACACACAAATCAAATTCAAGAATGTATAAAAAGAATTGAACAACATGACCAAGTAAGATTTATCCCAGGTATGTGAGTCTGGCTTAGTGTTAGAAAATTCATTACATCAACAGTCTAAAAAAGAAAAAAAATACCTGATCGTATCAAAAGATGCATGAAAAACATTTGACAAAATCTAACACCCATTCATGATTTTAATGTCTCAGTTACTCTGAATAAAGAGGTTCTTCCTCAACTTGAGAGATAGTATATACAAAAAGTCTACAGCTAACATCACACTTAATGGTGAGATAGTCAAAGTTTACCCAGTAAGTTCAAGAACAAGACAAGGATGCCCCTTCTCATGAATCATTTTCAATATAGTTCTGGATGTATTCACTAATGAAGTAGGAAAAAAAACAAAAACAAAAGAAAATGTATATAGATTGGAAAGGAAGACATGAAACAGTGTTTTTTGCAGATGACATAACTGTCTATTTAGAAAATATCAAAGAATCTGTAAAAACACTCCTGGATATAATAAGCAATTATAGCACTGTTGCAGGATACAAGTGTAACACAAAATTAAACAGATATTCTATATATCAGCAATGAACAAGTGGAATTTGAAATTAAAAATACAATATTATTTATATTGTCACCCCAAAAAATGAAACACTTAGGGAGAGTCTAACAAAATGTTCATAAGACCTGTATGAGAAAAGCTATAAATACTGCTGAGATATCAAAGAACTAAATAAATGGAGAGATATTTCATGTTCATGAATGGGAAAACTTAATGTTTTCAAGATGTCAGTTCTTCCCAACTTTATTATAGATTCAACACAATCCCAAGTAAAATCTCAGCAAGTTATTTTTTGGGTATTGACAAAATGATTCTAAAGTTTCTCTGGAGACAGAAACGATGCAGGGTAGTTAACACAATATTGAAGGAGAAGAACAAAATTGAAAGATTGGTACTACCTGACTTCAGGACGTACTACAAAGATACAGTAATCAAGACAGTATGGTACTGGTGAAATAATAGATGAATAGATGACAATGAAAAAGAAATAGGGAGCCCAGGCATACACCTGTGTACATGTAGTTCGTGGATCTTTGACAAAGGAATAAAGGCAATATAATGGAGCAAAGATGTTTTTCCCAACAAATGGTGCTGAAACAACTGAACATCCACATGTAAAAAATATGACACTAGACATAGACTTACACTATTCACAAAAATTAATTCAAAATGGATTATAGGCTTAAATGTAAAATGCAAAACTATAAAACACTTAGAAGATAATGTAGGAGAAAGTCTAGATGAACTTGGGTATGGCCATGACTTTTTAGATACAATACCAAAGGTACCAACCATTAACAAGATAATCGATAAGCTTAACTTCATTAAAATTACAAAAAAAAAAAACAAAAATAACCCACAACTTCTGTGCAAAAGATGATGTCAAGATAATGAGAAGAGAAGCCACAGACTAGGAGAAAATGTTTGCAAAGAGCCATACATCTGATAAAAAGTAAACCCATTATCTAATATATACAAAAAATTCTTGAAAATAAAAAAGAAAACAAAATCCCAATTAATGGACCAAACTCCTGAATAGACACCTCACCAAAGAATATATAATGATGACAAATAACCATATAAAAAGATGTTCCACATCATATGCTGTCAGGGAAATGTAAATTAATATAATAATAACATGCTACTATGTACCTATTAGATGGCCAAAGTCCAGAACACTGACAACATCAAATGCTGGTGAAGATGTCAAGCAAGAAGAACTCTCATTCATTGCTGATGGGAATGCATAGTGGTAGAGCCACTTTGATGGGCAGCTTGGCAGTTTCTTACAAAACTAAGCATATTCTTACCATACTACTCTGCAATCACATTCCTTGGTGTTTAACCATAGGTGTTGAATAGTTATGTCCACACAAAAACCTTCACATGAATAACATGTTTAAAGCAACTTTCTTCATAATTGCCAAACCTTGGAAGCAACTAGGATGTTATTCAGTAGGTGAATAAATAAATAAAATATGGTACATTCAAAGAATGAAATACTATTCAGTGCTAAAAAGAAATGAGCTATCAAGCCATGACAAGACATGGAGGAACTTTAATGCATATTTCTAAGTGAAATAAACTAACCTGAAAGGGCTACATTCTTTGATTCCAACTATATGACATTCTGGTACAAGTCAAAGCAATGGAGACGGTAAGAAGATCAGTGGTTGTCAAGGGTTAAGGGATGGGAAAGGATGAATAGGCAAACTACAGATGATTTCTAGGACAATGGAAATACTCCATATAATACTCTAATAGTGGATAAATATCATTACACAATTTTGTAAACCCACAGAATGTACAAACAAGAGTGAACCCTAATGTAAACTATGGACTTTGGGTGATTATGATGTATCAATGTAGGCTTGTCAGTTTTAATAATGCACTATTCTAGTGAAGGGTGTTAAAATAAGGGAACCCACACATTTGTTGGGACAGGGGTATATGGGAAATATCTGTACCTTCGTCAATGTTGCTATGACCCTGAAATCATTCTGAAAAATATTCTTAGAAGATAAATTTTAAAAATTTACGGGAAAGTGGCCATGGTGGCCAACAAGAAGCAGCTAGTATGTGTGGCTCTCATGGAGAGGAATGGAAAGGGCAAATAAATATAACACCGTCAACTGAAACATCCAGGTAGTCACATTGGGACTAATCAAGGAAACAACTTGATCCACAGAAAACAAAGACAAGCAAAACAGGACAATGGCCCACCTGGGAGCAATAGGAAGCCAGGGGAATGACTCCCATCAAGGGAAGCAGTGAGTGAATATGTGCCCCTGGGAAACCACACTTCTCCCACAGATCTTTGCAGTCCTCAGGTATAGAGATCTTGTAAACTCACCCACCAAAGCCTTCAGTCTGATAGACAGAGCTGTGTGGAGTCTTGGCAGAGTGCTACTCAGGAGTGCTTGGAGAACCTGGAGCCTTAGATAATTAGGCTTTCCAGCAAAAGTAGTTGCGGCTCCCACAACATGGGGGGTTAGACCCCTGTACATATTCTTAGGAAGGAGGCTGAATCCAGGGGGCTGACCAGCATCTGCCTGCAGGCCCCACTTCCATGGCACTTCACAAGATAAGACCCACTGGAATGGAATTCCAGCCAGCCACTGGTCGCAGCATTGCACCTCCTTAAGAAGGAGATCCCAGGGGAAGGGGTGGGCTGCCATCTTTGCTGTGTGGGTGCCTTAGCCATTCCAGCCTTCAGCCTTTGGAGAGTCTGAGCTGATTGAGGTTGGAAGAGATTCCTCAGAACGGCACAGCTGCTCTACCGAAATGTGGCCAGACTGCTACTTTAAGTAAGTGCCCAATTTTGTTCCTCCTTACTCCTCTAAACCAGGACCTCCAGCCATACTCATTGGTGTTCTCTGACTGACAGAGATTTTTAACCTGTCTGGGACAGAGCTTTCAGGGAGAAGGATGGGCCATCATATTTGCTGTTTGTGTGACTTAGCCATTCCAGCCTTTGGGCTTCAGAGTGTTTGAGGCAACTGGGGACTGGGGTGGACCCCCAGCACAGTACAGGTGCTCTACCAAAACATGGCCAGACTGCTTTTTTAAGCAGGACCCCAATCCCATTTTCCCTCACTGGGTGGGACATCTTAATCAAGGTCCCCAGCCACGTCCTACAGGTGCTTTTGGGTCAGCAACAGGCCCATACCTCTCTCCCAAAGCTTGGAACAGGCTGCCATTTTTGCTGTTTCTCAACCTTCACTGGTGCTACCTCCAGGTACTGGAAAATTTGAGGCAACTAGGCACTGAAGAGGTCCCCAAGCATACCACAGCAGCTATATGGAAAAGTGGCCAGACTGTTACATGGATGATGCCCATTCCCATATCTCGTCACTGGGCAAGTCCTCCAGGTATGGGCCTCCAGCCAGCCTTCACTAGAGCTGTGAAGCCAGTAGCAACTTGACAACTTTCTGGACAGAGCCTACAGGGACAAGAAAGCTTTTCTGCCCCTGCCTCTGCAGTGGAACTGCCCTTGCCACCCTCAGGCTAACGATGGAGCAAAAACCCTAAGTGCCTTATCTACACCTCCAACAAGCTGCAGTTGACTCAAGGAGAGGAGACTAGTCTGTCTCCTATGGGTGCCACACACGCCCACTGCTTGTCACCATACAGGGAACACTGGCTTGGGCCCACGGCACAGACCCTCTATCCTGGGCTGATTAGATTGAGTGATTCCTGACCTACATCTTTCTGGATAGAGCCCCCAGGAGACAAACAAATGACCCTAAGCCACAACCACTACTAAAATCCCTTGCTCTGCTACCTCTAAGTTGGGAAAGAAACATAAACATGAGATTGCTCCACAGCTGCAGTGGATATCCCAGAAGTGCCAAGTTAGAATCTACAGCCAACACTCAAGAGGGAGACAAACCCACACTTTCACAACATTAAGAGGAAACACGGCTGCAACTGTGAGGAAACACAGGGGAGCCACAAAACCAAACAAGAGTCTACCAACTGATCAATAAGCCTATGTGCCACCGGCTAGATCTCACTCCAAAACTTCAACACCAAAAATACCTCAATAATAGACCCCCCTATGAAACCTGAGACAAGAAGTCAGCTTCAAATAAAGACACCTCACAAAGCCTTGGCCCAGTGAAAACCTCCAGTAAAGAAATCTATTGACTGCACTCAATCTACAGTGCAGTTAAAGAAACACTCACATACAGATATGAGAAAGAACCAACTCAAGAACTCTGGTAACTCAACTAGCCAAATGACTGCACCCATTTTCCAACAAGAGCTCTTAATCAGGCTAAACTGGCTTGAATGAGAGAAATATAATTCAGAATATGGACAGGAACAAAGACCACTGAGATTCAGGAGGACAGCAAAACTGAATCCAAGGAAAATAAGATACACAATAAAGTGATAGAGGAGCTGAAGGACAAAATTATTGGTATAAAAAAGAACCTAATGGATCTAACAGAGCTGAATAACACAATACAAGAATTTCACAGTGCAATCACAATATTAACAGCAGAATAAAGCAAGCTGAGGAAAGAATCTTAGAACTTGAAGACTGGTTCTCTGAAATAAGACAGAGAAAAATAAAGAAAAAAGAATAAAAAGGAATAAACAAAACCCTGGAGAAGTATGGGATTATGTAAAGAGGCCAACTCTAGGAATCAGTGGCATCCCTGAAAAGGGTGGGATGCAAACAACTTGGAAAACATATTGGGTATTGTTCATGAAAACTTCCTGCAGCCTTGCTAGAGAAGCCAACAGTGAAGTTCAGAAAATACAGAGAACTCCTGAAAGATTCTACACAAGATCATCCCCAAGATATGATCATCAGATTTTCCAAGATCAAAATGAAAGAATGTTAAAGGCAGCTAGAAAGAAAGGGCACATCACCAACAAAGGCAACCCCATCAGGCTAACAGTGGATCTACCGGTTGAAACCCTACAAACCAGAACAGACTGGAGGCCTATATTCAATATTCTTAAAGAAAAAAAATCCTCAACCAAGAATTTTATATCCAGCCAAACTAAGCTTCCTAAGTAAAGGAAAGATAAAATCCTTTTCAGATAAGCAAATATTGAGGAAATTCATTACCACCAGACCTGCCGTACAAGAGATCTTGCAAGTAGCCCTAAATATAGAAAGGACAGACCAATACCAGCTAATACAAAAACACACTTAAACATACTTACCAGTGTCACTGTAAAGCAACCACACAAGCCAACACAATAACCAGCTAACAGCACAATGACAGGATTAAATCCACACACATCAATACTAACCTGGAATGTAAATGGGCTAAATGCCTCAATTAAATATACCCAAAATATACTATAGGGCTAACCCTATAACCAGTAAACCAAAACAGAATGGTACTGGTACAAAAACAGGCACATGGACCAATGGAACAGAATAGAGAGCCCAGAAATAAGGCTGCACATCTATGAACAGCCAATCTTCCACAAAACTGACAAAAACAAGGAATCAGGAAAACACCTCCTATTCAGTAAATGATGTTGGGATAACTGGCTATTCATATGTAAAAGATTGAAGCTGGACCCCTTCCTTACACCATACATAAAAATCAACTCAATATAAATTAAAGACTTAAATGTAAATCCAAAAGCTATAAAAACTCCTCAAGATCACCTAGGCAATACCATCTTAGACATAGGAATGGGCAAAGATTTCATGACAAAGACACCAAGAGCAATTGTAACAAAAGTAAAAATTGACAAGTTTGATCTAGTTAAACTAAAGAGCTTCTGCACAGCAAAGGAAATTATCAACGAAGTAACACAACATACAGAATTGGGGAAAATATTTGCAAACTATGCATCTGACAAAGGTCTAATATCCAGCATCTAAAAAAATTGCTATACAAATTTACAATAGAAAAACAAGCAATTCCATTAGAAAGCAGGCAAAGGACATGAATAGACACTTCTCAAAAGAAGACATATATGTGGCCAATAAGCATATGACTAAAAACTCAATATCAGTGACCATTAGAGAAATACAAGTCAAAACCACGAGATACCATCTACACCAGTCAGAATTGCTATTATTAAAAAGCCAAAAGATAACAAAAGATAACAATTGCTAGTGAAGTTACAGAGAAAAGGGTACACTTATACACCTGATGGTAAACTAGTACAACCACTCTGGAAAGCAGTATGATGATTCCTCAAAGAGCTAAAAGCAGAACTATCATTTGACCCAGCAATCCCTTTACTCACACAAATATAAATCATTCTGTTATAAAGATATATGCACGTGTATGTTCATTGCAGCAGTAGTCACAATAGCAAAGACTAAATGCCCACCAGTGACAGATTGGATAAAGAAAATTGGTATGTATATACCACAGAATACTATGCAGTCATAAAAAGTAATGAGATCGTGTCTTTTATGGGAACATGGATGGAACTGGAGGATATTATCTTAGCAAACTAACTCAGTAAGAGAAAACCAGATACCACATGTTCTCACTTATAAGTGGAAGCTAAATGATAATAACTCATGGACACAAAGAAGAAAATGACAGATGCTGGGGTCTACTTGAGGGTGGAAGGTGGCAAGAGGGAGAGCAGCAGAAAAGATAACTATTGGGTACTGGGCTTAATACCTGGGTGATGAAATAATATGTACAAATTCCCATAACATATTTACCTATGTAACATACCTTCACATGTACCCCCAAAACCTAAAATAAAAACTAAAAAAATTTTAAATGTATACTCAGTAATACTAATTATTTTTAATATTACAATTATTACTTGATCATTTAAGTTTAATACTGTGTTTTGTTTTTTTTTTTAACCAATAGTCCATGTGTAATGAAACACTAACTCTGTCACTTCTCCTACAGTCTTTATTTATTTATTTATTTTTTGAGATGGAGTCTTACTCTGTCGCCCAGGCTGGAGTGCAGTGGCGCAATCTCGGCTCACTGCAAGCTCCACCTCCCAGGTTCACACCATTCTCCTGCCTCAGTCTCCCGAGTAGCTGGGACTACAGGCACCCACCACCACGCGTGGCTAATTTTTTGTATTTTTAGTAGAGATGGGGTTTCACCGTGTTAACCAGGATGGTCTCGATCTCCTGACCTCGTGATCTGCCTGCCACAGCCTCCCAAAGTGCCAAGATTACAGACCGCAGTCACCGCACTCAACCTCCTACAGTCTATCTTTTTAAATACGCTTTCACTGACTTCACTTCAGGTCAGGCTCTAAAATGCTGCTGCAGGAGCCTTCTGGTGGTATCCATATCAAAACATTTTCTTCCAGTAGCACAACTTATATTTTAAAACTCCCCTCCCCAAATGCATTATTAGGGCTTACCCCTATTTTCCAGATATGGTCTATGATTCTCAGTATGACATACAGATCCATGCATACTGTGGCCACATTCTATTTTTCTAACCTAGCATAAGGTGTCAAATTTGCTAACTCACTCTTCTATGAACTCTCTTTATCCTCTTCTATCTCTATGACTTTGATTACACTTTTCCCCTTTTCCCAATGCTTTCTCCTTTCCTCTTTACCTCTTAAATCCTAAATACTTTCTAAGGTTTAGCTTAAATTACTCCTTCTAAAATCTTTACCAGATCTCTCCAGTCCAAACAGGCTCTGTTCCTGAATTCATAGCACTTACTGTCTAAAGCAGTTAGCTGGCTATTAGTGATGCACACAGCTTTTTTCAGTTTGTGTTCCATATTATTAATTAATGTACCCATCATCATTTGTGTCTGTCGTAGGAACTAATCTAAATCACAAACATTGTTGATGTTCTTTGATTTAGGGTTCAGTAATATATATTTGGGGTCAATACTAAACTTTGGCATTTGTTATTCATTCAATATATGTCTATTAACAACCTAACAGATCTCCAAGTATAATGAGAATTATAGACAGGCAAATAATTAATTAAAGTTCAACAGAAATCCCATAAAAGACATATGCACAAAACCAATGGTATCCTAGAGATAAGATCCTTAATTCTACATAAGTATCAAGGAAGGCCAGAGGAATCTTCTCAGAGTAACTTTTACTCTAATTGCAGTGAAAGGATGAGCATCAGTTCTCAGTCAGGGAGAGCTTTACAGAAATAGAGAACAAGAAAAACATGCAAAGACATGGACCCCTGGAAATAATTTTGTATGAATGATAGGTCTACAAGTTATATAAAAATGAGGTCTAGATATAAAACTGAGAAGGGCCCTAAAACCAAATCATGAACACACTACTTGCTAAGAGGTTGGTTCATTATTTCAAAGGCAATAATTCAGAGGAAGAAAGCAATGAAGGACTTTAGATCATAAAGGGAAAAAACTAATTTGTTTTTCTGGGAAGATCATTTCAAAAAAGGGAGGTGTGAGCAAGTCTGGTGGCAAGAAGTTCTGACAGAAATCAAGCCAGTAGTCCAAGCAAGAGACCGAGGCATTGGTAGTGCAGAAACACCATCAAGTTCAAGAGATGTTTTAGAGACAAGTCAAATCTGGGGTGAGGTGAGGTAGTGGGACAATTCAGAGTGATCCAGGTTTTCTAACTGATGGCAGTGGAGACCCTGTGGAACTGCCACTGCCTTCAAACCAGCTGCAGCAGGGAGGCATGGCCTGGGCCAATGGCTCCACAGAGCAGGCAGGAGCCCCACCCTCCCAGGTGGGGCTGCAGCCACTCAAGTCACGGCTGTGGTTCTGGGCCTCCTGCGCCAGGGAGCAGCCTGGGGACATATCCTCCTAGGTGCAGCTGCAGACACCCAAGTCATGGCTGTGGATCCAGGCCTCCTGATCCAGGGTGCAGGCAGGAACCCCACCCTCCCCAGTGCAGCTACAGCCACCTAAGCTGTGACTTCAGAGCTGGGCATCTCTGCATTCACAGGGCATTCCCCATCCCCTGCCCTCACAGGTTCGGAAGTGCCTGCTCTTGCTGCCTGTTTTCTCCTTGCCTTTGAAGCCCACTCAGATCTTGGAGCAAAGTTGGGGCTGAGCCTGGGTGCCATAAATGGCAGCAGGACACAGACAGATTCCTGGGTGGAAGGGGGTGAGTCCCCAGTGAGGCCTACCTTCAGGCTAGGGAAGGTCTGAAGGCTGGGGGCCAAGATGCCAGTTCCAAGGACTGAAGTGGGAACTGGTGGTGCCTTTTTCGGGCCACCTGTAGTTACCCATTGGCCAACTGGCATGCACTTCCTCTCCTCCGAAGCCCATAAAAGCCCAGGCTCAGCCAGAGCTGAGCAGATGACAGACGACCAGCTGCAGAGAGGAGCTACCCTCTCTGTTGATAGCAGGAGACATTGGGATGACCAGCAGCAGAGAGGAGCAACCCACTCCAGGGCCTCCTCTCTGCTAGGAGATGAACACTTGTCAGGACACCCGGGCCGCGGAAAGGAGCTATCCATTGAGGTTCTCTCCTGTGAGCTGTTCTATTGCTCAATAAAGCTCCTCATCATCTTGCTCACCCTGCACTTGTCTGTGTACCTCACTCTTCTTGGTTGCAAGTCAAGAACTAGGAACCTGCCAAATGGCAGAGCTAAAATAGTATTACACAAATAGCTGAAACATGCTCCTTGCTTGCCACATTGCAGGGAGAAAGAAGAGAGAAGAGCTGCAGCCCTTTAGGGAGCCCAGACCTGGGAGCTCCCCAAGCCAGTGCTCACTCCCTCTTTGGGATCCTGCAGTGCCTGGCATCTCCAAGTTTCTGGATGCCAATGCAATTCCCAGGTGCCTCTGGGGAAGCTGCTTGTGGTGCACCTGGTCCAACCACAGCCTTGCAGAGACCTGGCATCTGGAGCTTTCTGCTCTGCTGCAGCAGCCTGTGTGTCTGACTGTGGAGTGGCCAAACCCCAAACTCACTCACATACCCCTTGTTGCTCCACATCTAACTTGCCCTTGGCAGATGTGGGATCCAGGTCAGTAGTGTGAGCCAAGCATAGCCTGCCAGGCTGAGTGGGCAGAACGAGCCCAGTGGGCCCCAGCAAAACTCAGGCAAAGACACCACCAGCCAGAGGTTTCAGGCCAGAAAAATGACACCCCAAAGATCCTGAAACATAATCTGCCAATAAATAATGATGCCATTATCCAAGAAAAGAAAGAGGACGCTCAGAGCTCAGTGTTTGTTTTGTAACATGTTCTATAACCTTTCTTTTAGAAAGCTGTATGGAAAAAGAGAAGCCAAAGCCATCATGTGAAAAAGGCAATACTTTATGTTTTATTCACATTAATTCTTGGAAACAGCAGGAAGCAATTATCAGTTGGAGAGAAAGTATTAAGCATAAAAATTTTATGAGTGATTTTGTATGTACAATAATTTATGAAATTAGATTCTGGCAGTTCCAATTTTCACTCCTCCATTTTTAATTGAAACCAAAAAATTTTAGGGGAATAGAAAGCAAAACATTTGGGAAAACTTCATGAATCTTTTTGATATCATTATATCACACTGTCACACATTCTCACACTATTATTTGAGGTTCATTCAGTTATACTTAGGGAAACACAATTTAGGAAATGACCTATGATTAAGAAAATATCACCTATGAGTTTTTTTATAATAAGTGAAAAAAATGATTCAGCCCTAACATTTCAGAGGCCATGGAAATGGGGAAAGTTTTTGTTTAGTTTTAGTATCATATTAGAACTCTATAGCCAACAATTTAAAATCTGGAACGGGGTTAAAATGTGGTCTGGTTCTGCCTTTTTATTTAACAGGTGAGGAAATTAAGAATTGCAGATGTTAAGTGACTTAGGACAAAACTAGGTTTAAAACCACTGTTTAGGTAGGCCTCCTACCTGAGATCACCTAAGGTCAGGAGTTTGAGACAAGCCTGGCCACCACGGTGAAACCCAATCTCTACTAAAAATACAGAAATTAGCCAAGTGTGGTCATGCACTCCTGCAATCCCAGCTACTGAGGAGACTGAGGCATGAGAATTGCTTGGACCTGGGAGAGAGGGGTAGCAGTGAGCCAAGATTGTGCCACTGCACTCCAGCCTGGGCAACAGAATGAGATTCTGTCTCAAGAAACAAACAAACAAAAGAAAGAAAACAATAATTAAAAAAACACTGTTTAATCCAGTGAAACTTCCTCAAGTGTTAATATAGTATAGAGAATGGGAAACTATTTTAAATCAAGTCCTCAAAAGTAATTGCAACAAAACCAAAAATTGACAAATGGGACCTGATTAAACTAAAAAGCTTTTGCATGGCAAAAGAAACTATCAACAGAATAAACAGACAACACACAGAATGGGAGAAAATATTTGCAAACTATGCAACTGAAAAAAGTCTAATATCCGTAATCTGTAAGAAACTTACATCAACAACCAGAAAACAAATAACCCCATTAAAAAATGGCCAAAGAACATAAATGGACGTTTCTCAAAAGAAGACATACAAGCAACCAACACGTATAAAAAAATGCTCATCATCACTAATCATCAGAAAAATGCAAATAAAAGCCACAACGAGATATTGCCTCACACCAGTCAGAATGGCTATTGTTAAAAAGTCAAAAAATAACAGACTCTGGCTGGGTTGCAGAAAAAAGGAAATGTTTATACACTGTTGGTTGGAATGTAAATTAGTTCAGTCCCTGTAAAAAGAAGTTTGAAGATTTCTCAAACAACTTAGAACTACCATTTCACGTAGCAATCTCATTATTTTTTATATATATATACACATATAAAAATATGTATATATATAAAAATATATGTGTATATATATAAAATATATATGTGTATATATAAATATATATATATAATGAGATTATTATATATATTTAAAGGAAATAAATCATACTACTAGAAAGACACATGCACTAGCAGAAATCATCCTAGGTGCCCATCAATGGTGGATTGAATAAAGAAAGGGTGGTATGTATACACCATGGAATATTACACAGCCATACAAAATGAAATCATGTCCTTTGTGACTACATGGATGCAGCTGGCAGCCATTATTCTAAGTGAATTGACACAGAAACAGAAAACCAAATACCGCATGTTCTCACTTACAAGTGGAAGCTAAACATTGAATGCACATGGACGTAAACATGGGAGCAATAAACACTGGGGACTACTAGAGGTGGTAGAGAGAGATGGGGGCAAGGTCTGAAAACCTACCTGTTGGGTACTATGCTCCATACCTGGTGACAGGATCCTCTGTATCCCAAACTTCAGCATCATGCAATATTCCCATGTAACAAACTTGCACCTGTACCCACTGAAACTAAAAGCTGAAATTATTTTAAAAAATAAATAAAAGAAGTATTTTTGGAGAATCTTAGAAAGGGGATGGCCTATATATGTATTTATTTTGTAGTTTTTTGCTTAACCATGATAATGTATTATATTAATACTTCTTGTAATTAAAGCTAATTTAAAATATTTTAAAAGTAAACAAACAAAAAAGAGGCACTGATAATGAATGAAAAATAAATTTAAATATTGACATAATTTTAAAAATGATATATGTTTCAATCCCAGCTCTGAGGCTGTATAGTTGAAGGCAAGCCATTTAATCATTATCATACACCATTTCTATATTGGTAGGATAACGATCATAGTTTTTTTTCACAGAATCATCATGAGGAGCAAATGCAATGACATATGTAGAAGCTCTCTCTGCAAACTGTAAAACACTCAAGAATATAACAAATTATATTTATACAATAAATCTTTAACTACAATTTAATGAAAGAAATTAGCATTTATTGAGCAGCTGCCCTATGCCAAGATATATTTTGTGTGGCATTTTATTTTACCCTTATATCAACCCTTGAAATAGATGCTATTTTCCAGTTTGATAGATGAAAAAGACAATGAAGCTCAGAGAAATCTATTTAAATTTCTCTAGGTAATATGGCAAACAAGTGGGAAACAGGATTCAAAACTAAATTTCTTGGTGAGATTTTACCAATGGAATTTCCACTACTATCTAATACATTTGGTGGTCATAGAAAAGAAAACCATTCTTCTCATTTGTGATAACTTGGATGAGGAAGAATGAGAGCTAGGAGACATAAAGAACCTGGACTGAAATGTTGACATGACTTCTATTCCAGGTAATGGGGTATTCCAGGTGAGACAGAATTGTATAGTAAAGGTTTTATAACCTGTGATCAGAATCATGGCTAGATGAAAATTTAAGGGCACTCAGGAAGGATTCTAAGCTGGTCATGTTGGGTAAGTTAATAATTGGTGCCTCTTCAAACATTTGTTCTTTTAGTATTTGGTTAGTAATTTCAGGGTCTTGCAGCTTAACAGCCATGTAGAGAAGGGATAAAGAAGCCCCTTATATTAGGTGATAGGGATCAATCTCTCCTCTCTTGTCCAGAACAATTGAATTTGCCACAAATTTAGATACTCCTTTTAGCAAAAGAAAAGCACTAAAATTAGCCAGAGCGATTCGGTTTGAGTTTGTCTGAGGGGTGTGTGTGTGTGTGTGTCTGTGCGTGTGCATGTGCATGTGTGTATATGTGTTTGTGTGTGTGTGACTGCACATACAGTAGGAGGGAAGGAGTGGGTGAACTTCTCTCTATCTCATTTTAAATGACTCTAGAAGAGTAGTTTGGATAAATAAATTTTATTTTAATACTTCATTAGTAATTCACCACCTGTCACAGACTGGTGCTCCAACAACTCCTTGTTTTAAATTAAAGTTTGATTCAAACCAGATAACGGGGAGATTTTGAAGTTTTGAGAGCAAAATGCGGTGGAAGATGCATACAAAGTGATTTTAAAAGTACAACATTGGGGCTCACGCCTGTAATCCTAGCACTTTAGGAGGCTGAGATGGGTGGATTGCCTGAGCTCAGGAATTTGAGACCAGTCTGGGCAACACAGTGAAACTCTGTCTCTACTAAAATACAAAAAAATTAGCCGGGCGTGGCAATGTGCGCTTGCAGTCCCAGCTACTCGGGAGGCTGAGGCAGGAGAATTGCTGGATCCCTGGAAGCAGAGGTTGCAGTGAGCTGAGATCGTGCCACTGCACTCCAGCCTGGGTGATAGAGGGAGGCTCTGTCTCTCTAAAACAAACAAACAAACAAAAAAAGGACAACATCGGGCAGGGTGGTGGAATAGAGAGGAAATGGAAGCTAAGAGGCCACACATAGAGAACTGATCAGGGCCAATGATTAGCACTATTTAAATGGAAACAAAAGAAAACAAAACATCCCCTCTGAATTTTAGACCTGTTTCTTCCTCTTATAAGCAATGTGATTTTAGGCAAATCTCTTAACACAGTTTCATCATCTAAACCCTGGGGATTAATATTTAGTGTTTTTCAAACACACACACACACACACACGCACACACACACAACATTTATCTTGTAGCAAGGACAAGGTACTTTACAAATATTACCTCATTTATTCCTCATCATAACCCTATGGAATAGGTACAATTATTATTTCATTTTGCAGATGAGGAAACTGAGGTGCAGAAAGTCAGTTCATACAGCTAATAAGTGGCAGAACTGAAATTGGAACCCTGGCAGTCTGCTTCTAGAATCTGTATTAACCATTGGCTGTGACATTTAGCCAATCTACAGAATTGCTGTGAAGATTAAGTGGAGAAACTTACATTTTTCCAGAAGATAATTTTTTTTTTTTATTGCTTTCAGCATATTAAGTTTTTGTGGACCCTTTGAGACTCTGGTAAAATCATGAACATTACATACCAGCAAAATACACAGATATACATAACATAAAAATTTACATAGCATTTCTAAGATTTCAAAGACCTCCAAAACTCCATTCAGGGACAAGAAGTTAAAAAAAAAAAAAAAAGCCTGGATTTAACTTGGTTGAGTCTCCTTAACCTCACTGTCTTCCAGCTAGAAAGTGAAAATAGTGATCAACTTCCCAGCTTCCAGTTCTAAGGGCTGAGAGGCCCACATATAATTTGAGTATAGGTTCCACACCACTTCAAACTGCTGAACTATGTGTTATTCAGAAGTCCTGGTTTGAGTTTGCTTTGTAAGTATAAATTTAGAGCTAAAAATGGAGTGGAGAGAGAAACAGTTTGGTCAAAGTCTTTGGTCTTTGTAAAATCCAAAATATTTGGAAAATAGTCTGGAGGGGTTGGTGGCATTTAGCCATTCTTAGTGCCAAGAATCACATCTTGTCAGCTCTTGCTGATTTGCCGTTGACCTCAATGACCTCTATGTCCCTTCTTCATTAGAGCACATTGGGAGAGTGAAAGCATGGCGCCATTTGGGACCGCACTAGGAAAAACAATTTCTACAAGTTGCACATTTCACCATTTTTTTCTTCCACTTAAAAATCTTGACAAAGGTTTATCAAGTTGCTTGAAACCCCATTGTGATTCAAATCAACAAGTTCTACAGAGAAAATCCACTGAACAATTTACTGTGGCTTGCAACAGCTGTTCATACTCTTCTTAGCAGACACAACAACGAACCTTTATTGTTTACCGCTGGTTACTGAGACCAGAATAGGTAAGAAAGAAAAGCCATTGTCAGCTTTGTTTTGGTTTCCAGTTGGCTCTTTCTTTGAAAGAAAAACAATTGTCTTTTAAATCAACTCCTTACCCTTTTTTCTACTTCATTGTCAATAGTTTCAATTATAATTAATGAGCAACTAATGAACATTTGTTAACTTAGACAGTAATATTTTTAGTTTTCTTTAGTTGATTCAAGAATAGCTGCAGAGATATTTACTCAAGATTATGAATTTAAAAACTTGACTAAAGGTGAAAAGTTGTGACATACAAGAAATGTCAAAAATCTTTTTGTTCAGTAGCAAAAAAATACTATCATGCAAGGGCATAATCTGAATTTTTTAAAAATTGAAGTAGATCATTGAATTTGGCAAGAATTTGTGTGTATGTGGTGGGAAGAGGTTTAAATGGGTCAATGAGCTAACAAAGGCCAGTTCCTCACTGTCTGAAATATTTACCTATTAAGACTCCATTCACCTGATCAAACATGTTCTACCAATTTCAATCCTGTTTTGAAATTAGAGATTTGCTCAACTTGAAAGGAGATTTATAAATAATTTACAAGAATTTATATCCATGCATCAGAGAAAGTGTAGAGAGACGAATTAGCCCTATTTTAAAACTTAGTAGGTATAGTTCCAACTAAAAATTCTCAAGGAAACACTGTGAATTTAGTAAGTTCCTAGTTGGCCAAAGCTATTGGCTATTGGCTGAATATCTGGTTTTTATGTAAGTTTACTCTGAATGTGACCTATGTACATTTATGTAAATTTACTTACATAAATTTGAGACAGCTACCAATACAATAGTACTTACATGTAAGAAAGTATTTAAGTTAAAGCAAATACTTAATGGTTCTTTTCATTTTAACACTTACTGAAAATCAGGCATTTCAAAGTAACACAGGAATGTTTATATCTTTTATATTAAATAAATAGACAATTTAGCCAAAATCTTATTCTGTACTCTGAAAGTCTGCTTAGCATATTATTCAAACTAAACAATGACAAAATTCTATTTTAAAGTAAATTAAAGTAGGATAAATTTAAAGAACAATGAAAATACTACAAACATCAATACTACTATATGAAAATTAAGTAATACCGCCATAGAATGTTTATTCCACTATCACATTTAGAGTATCAAAAATTCTCTTGGGAACAGAGATTACAGTACTTTGAAGAAAACTTTCAGTTTATAATTCCTTGACAAGTACAATTTATTAGCAGAAAAAATATTTTGAAAAAGATTTGTTCTTTTTCTTAACATGAGCCACAAAGTGCTTTTCTTTTTCTAGATACAGTCCTACATACATTAATTTTATGTAAAACCAGCTCCCTCTAGTGATAGCAATAATGTTTTCACCAAGAAACCAACAGGTTTTCTAGATTATTTATATAAAACCCTTTGAAATTGAATTTCAAAATAAACACTTGAGAAGATCGACTTTTATTACAGAGGATAAAAATTCTAATAACCTTCCAAGTCATTTGTTAATAGTCTTTCTTAGTTTAATGCTCTTTTAAAACATGGCAATACGGGGAGCAACCTTGGTGTTCAACTTGTTCTCTTTGTTCGCTGGGAAAGCCAGACCCAGAGACATAAATGTACTCTTGAATGCTCAATAAAAATCAGTTTACATTTTTTTAAAAATCCAGTAAAGAAGTTTATGATTCAGTAGAAAGATATGATTTTTTAAATGCTAATTTCTGTACACAGACATAAATATCATTATTTAAATTGGCATTTTAAATATCCAGTTGCTTTCTTTGTTATCACTGAGGATGAAAACTGAATTGTGTAACTTTAGCAATGTAAAACATCAGACAGCTGTTGAAGAATGAACTTCTCACTGGAACTCCTGAAGTTTGGCTATGGTTGGTATGATATAGAACAGTAGTTTTTAAGTTTTTCTGGAAAACACTAGTTAGCAAATATTTTAGGCCTTACAGGCTATGTGGTCTCTGTCGCAAAAAAACAGTTCCGCTGTTGTAGCATGAAAGCAGTGATTGATTTGTTTGTGTTGAATCACCCTTTTACCCCTGAGATAAATCCCACTTGATCATGATGATCTTTTTAAACAGGTTGTTGAATTTAATTTTTTTACTATGTTTTTGAGAATTTTTGCATCAGTGTTCCTCAGGGATAATGGCTTGTAGTTTTCTTTTTTTGATGTGTCTTTGTTTTTGGTATTGGGGTAATACTGGCTGAGAGAATGAGTTTGGAAGTATTTTCTACTCCTCCGTTTTTTGAAATAGCTTGAGTGGAATTGGTATTATTTCTTCCTTAGATAAAGATTTAAATTCTGCTGTGAAACCATGGGGTCTCTGGCTTTTCTTTGCTGGGAGACTTTTTTATTATGGCTTCTATCTCTAGTATATTTTTTATTATTTTATATAGTTGCATAGTATATTTTGTATATTAATATAGTAGTATATTTTATATATTTTATATTGCATGGCTTCCCGGTATATTTTGTCATATACACTTTTTGTATATTTGTATAATTTTTGTAAAAAGGCAAAAATTCCCACATAAAAATGGGCACAAATATAAATAGAATAGTCACACAATAATAATAATAATGGCTCTTAAATATAAAGAAACTATCAACATCACTCATAATTGGAAAAAATAAATTACACTGTATTTTTTATTTTTATTAAATTTTCTTTATTTTTTATTTTTTAACTTTATTTTTAATTTCTGTGGGTACATAGTAGGTGTATGTATTTATGGAGTACCTAAGATATTTTGATAGAGGCATACAACATGTAATAATCACATCAGGGTAAATGGGATATACATCCCCTCAAGCATTAATTTTTTTTGTGTTACAAAAAATCCAATAATACTCTTAATTATTTTTAAATGTACAATGAAGTTATTATTGACCACGGTCACCCTGTTGTAAAATCAAATCGTAGATCTTATTCATTCTTTCTGTCTTTGTACCCATTAACCATTCCCACTTTTCCCCCACAACCCCTACTACTCTTCCAAGCCTCTGGTAACCATCTTTATCCTCTCTATCTCCATGAGTTCAATTGTTTTAATGTTTAGCTCCTACAAATAAGTGAGAACATGTGAAATTTGTCTTCCTGTACTTGGCTTATTTCACTTAACATAATGACTTCCAGTACCATTCATGTTGCTGCAAATGAAGAATCTCACCCTTTTTATGATTAAATAGTACTCCTTTGTGTATATGTACCACATTTTCTTTATCCATTTATCTGTTGATGGACACATAGTTTGCTTCCAAATCTTGGCTATCATAAATGATGCTGCAAGAAATACAGAACTGCAGATTTCTCTTAGATATATTGATTTCATTTCTTTGGGGATATACCAGGTAATGGGATTGCAGAACCACATGGTAGCTATATTTTTACTTTTTGAAGAACCTTCAAACTGTTCTCCATAATGGTTGTACTAATTGACATTCCCAGCAACAGTGTACAAGGATTCCCTTTTCTCCACATCCTTGCTGGCATTTGTTATTGCCTGTCATTTGTATGGAAACCATTTTAACTGTTGAGATGATATCTCATTGTCGTCTTGATGTGCATTTATCTGATGATTAATGATGTTGAGCACATTTTCATATACCTGATTGCCATTTGTATGTCTTTGCTTGAAAAATGTCTATTCAAATCTTTTGCCCAATTTTTTATCACATTATTGGATTTTTTTTCCTATTGAGTTGTTTGAACTCCTTATTTATTCTGGTTATTAATCTCTTGTCAGATAGGTAGTTTGCAAATATTTTCTCCCATTCTAAGGAGAGTCAATTCACCTTGTTTGTTTCCACTGCAATGCAAAAGCTTCTTAACTTGATGTGATCTCATTTATCCATGTTGGCTTTGGTTGCCTAAGCTTGTGGGTATTATTCAAGAACTCTTTGCCCAGACCAGTGACCTGGAGAGTTTCCCCAATGCTTTCTTTTAGCAGTTTCAGAGTTTGAGGTTCTAGATTTAAGTCTTCAATCCATTTTTATTGGATTTTTGTGTATGGCAGGAGATGGGTGTCTAGTTTCATTCTTCTTCATATGGATATCCAGTTTTCCCAGCACCATTTATTGAAGAGATTGTCCTTTCTCTAACGTACGTTCTTGGCACCTTTGTCAAAAATTACATTGTAGATGTATGAATTTATTCCTGGGTTTTCTATTCTGATCCATTGGTCTGTGTGTCTGTTTTTATGCCAGTACCATGCTGTTTTGGTTACTATACCACTGTAGTATAGCTCGAAGTCAGGTAATGTGATTCCTTCAGTGTTGTTCTTTTTAAAAAGGATGGCTTAGGCTAGTCTGGGTTTTTTGTAATTTCATGTAAATTTTAGAATTGTTTTTATATTTTCGTGAAGAGTGTCATTGATAGATACTCTGTGAATAATCTCATTGTCCACACCGTGTGAAGAATGTGGTAGGGGTTGCACTCAATCTGTAGATGGCTTCGGGTATAGTTGGGAGATTTAAAAAATGTTGGTTCTCCCAATTCATGAACATGGACTATATTTCCATTTTTTGTGTCCTGTTTCATTTCTGGCTTCAGTGTTTTATAGTTTTAATTGTAGAAATATTCCACTTCCTTGCTTAGGCTAATTTCTAGGTACTTAAGTTTATTTGTGGCTATTGTAAGTGAGATTACTTTCTTGATTTCTTTTTCAGATTGCATACTGTTGGCATGTAGAAATGTTACTAATTTGTGTATGTTGATTTTGTATCTTGCAGCTTTACTGAATTTATTTCTTAGTTCTAACAGGTTTTTTTTGGTGGAGTCTTTATCATTTTCCAAATATAAGATTGTATTATCTGCAAACAAATATAATGTGACTTCTTTTCCAATTTGGTTACCCTTTATTTATTTCCTTTGTATGATTGCTCTAGCTAGAAATTTCAATAGTATGTTGAATAACAGTGGCAAAAGCAGACATCCTTTTCTTGTTCCAGATTTTAGAGGAAAGGCTTTCAGTTTCTCCCCATTCAGTATAATTCTAGCTATAAGTCTGTTATATATGGCTTTTATTGTGTTGAGGTTCTTTCCTTCTGTAGCTAGTTTTTTTAATGTTTTTATTATAACTGGATATTGAGTTTTATCAATTGGTTTTTCAGCACCAATTGAAATTATCATATAGTTTTTGTGCATTCTCTTGATATGATATATCACAATGATTGATTTTTTTGTGTTGAATCATCCATCCATCCCTGAGATAAATCCCACTTGGTCATGATGATCTTTTTAAACAGGTTGTTGAATTTAATTTTTTTTACTATGTTTTTGAGAAGTTTTGCATCAGTGTTCATCAGGGATAGTGGCTTGTAGTTTTTTTTTTTTTTTTGATGTGTCTTTGTTTTTGGTATCGGGGTAATACTGGCTGAGAGAATGAGATTGGAAGTATTTTCCACTCCTCCATTTTTTGGAATAGCTTGAGTAGAATTGGTATTATTTCTTCTTTAAATAAAGACTTAAATTCTGCCGTGAAAGCATGGGGCCTCTGACTTTGCTGGGAGACTTTTAAAATTATTATTATGGCTTCAATCTCATTATTTATTTTTGGTCTATACAGGTTTTGGATTTCTTTGTAGTTCAACCTCCGTAGATTGAATGTGTACAGGAATTTATCTATTTCTTCCCCATTTATTGGCATATAATTGCTCATAGTAACCTGTAATGATCCTTTGAATTTCTGGGGTTTCAGGTATAATGTCACCGTTTTCAACCCTGATTTTATTTATTTCATTTTCTCTTTTTTTCTTATTTAGTTTAGCTAAAGATTTGTCAATTTTATCTTTTCAAAAAAACTTTTCATTTCATTAGTCTTTTGTATTATTTTATTCATTTCAATTTCATTTATTTCTGCTCTAATATTTATTATTTATTTTCTTCTACTAGTTTTGGTTTCAGTTTGTTCTCACTTTTCTATTTCTTTAAGATGCATCATTAGGTTACTTGTGTGGAGCTTTTCTATTTTTAATGTAGGTGCTTACAGCTATAAACTTCCATCTTAGTGATGCTTTTGTTGTACCCCACAGGGTTTGGTGTGTTGTATTTCCATTATCATTTCAAGAACATTTTCAGGTTTCCTCTGAATTTCTTCATTGGCCCACTGGTTATTCAGGAGCATATTGTTTAATTTCATCTGTTTGTATAGTTTCCAAAATTCCCCTTGTTATTTACTTCTAGTTCTATTCCATTGTGGTCAGATACTTGATATGATTTTGATTTTTTTAATGTTTAAGATGTGTTTTGTGGCCTCACATATGTTCTACGCTTGTAAATGATCCATGGGTTTAGGAAAACGTATGTGTATTCTTCAGCCATTGAATGGAGTTTTCTGTAAATATCTATTAAATCCATTTGCTCTATAGGGAAGATTAAGTCCAACGTTTCTTTGCTGATTTTGTCTGAACAATCTGTCCATTGCTGGAAGTGGTGGTGTTGAAATCTCTAGCTGTTATTGTATTGCAGTCTATCTCTCTCATTATTTCTAATAATATTTGCTTTATATATCTGGTTGCTCCAGTTTTGGGTGCATATATATTTACAATTGTTATATCTTCTTGCTGAAATGACACTTTTATCGTTATGTAATGGCCTTCTTTGTCTATTTTTATACTTTTTGTCTTGAAATCTATTTGTCTGATATAAGTATAGCTATTTCTGCTCTTTTATTGTTTCTATTTGCATTCGTATGGAATATATTTTTCCACCCCTTTAATTTCAGTCTGTGTGTGTCTTTATGTGTGAAGTGTGTTTCTTAGAGACAGCAGACCATTGGGTTTTGTCTTTTTATCCATTTAGCCACTCTGTGTCTTTTTATTGAGGGTTTAGTCCATTTTCATTAAACATTATTATTAATAAGTAAGGACTTACAGTTCCCATTTTCTTATTTGTTTTCTTGCTGTTTTGTGGTCTTCTCATCCTTCTTTCCTTTCTTCCTGTCTTCCTTTTGGTGAAGATGACTTTTTCCTGGTATTATATTTTAATGTCTTGCTTTTTATTTCTTGTATATCCATGGTATGTTTTTTGATTTAAGGTTACCATGAGGCTTGCTAATAATGTCTTATAACCCATTATTTTCAGCTGATGACAACTTAACACAGATTGCATAAACTAACAAACAAGCAAAGGGAAAACTAACACAAACTCTAAACTTTGACTTTGTCCTGACATCCCTGACATTTTAACTTTTGTTGTTTCTATTTATATCTTTTTGGACTATGTCTTAAAAAGTTGTTGTAGTTCTTGTTTTTTATTGGTTCATCTTTTATTTTTTCTGTTTAAGATAGGAGTAGTTTACACACCACAACGACAGTGTTATAATTGTCTGTGTTTTTCTATGTACTTAGTACTACTGGTGAGTTTTGTATCTAAAGATATTTTCTTATTGCTCATTAACATGCTTTTTATTTTCAGATTGAAGAACTCCTTTAGCTTTTTGCAGGACAGAGGTATTGATGAAAACCCGCATCTTTTCTTTGTCTGGGCAAGTCTATTCCTCTTTCATGGCTGAAGAATATTTTCACTGGATGTAGTATTCTAGGGTAAAAGTTTTTTCCTTCAGCATTTTAAATATGTCATGTCACTCTCTCTTGGCCTGTAAGGTTTCCTCTGAAAAGCCTTCTGCCAGATGTTTTAGAGTTCTCTTGCATGTTGTCTCTTTTCTCTTACCTTTAGATGCTTTCTTTATTCTTGACCTTTGGGAGTTTGATTATTAAATGCCTTCAGGTAGTCTTCTTTGGATTAAATCTGCTTGGTGTTCTATAACCTTCTTGTACTTGAATATTGTTATCTTTCTCTAGGTTTGAGAACTTTTCTGATATTATATTTTTTAATATGCTTTATATCCCTGTCTTTTCCTCTACCTTTTCTTTAAGGCCATAACTCTTAGATTTGCCCTTTTGATGCTATTTTTCAGATTTTGTAGATTCTTCTTATTCTTTTTTCTTTTGTCTCTTCTCACCATGTGTTTTCAAATAGCCTATCTCTAGGCTCACTAATTTTTTCTTCTGCTTGATTCATTCTGCTATTAAGACACTGTAATGCATTATTCGATATGGAAATTGCATTTTTCTGCTTGATTATTTTTAATTATTTTAAACTCTGCGTTAAATTTATCTGATAGAATTTTGAATTCCTTCTCTGTATTATCTTGAATTTCACTGAGCTTCCTCAAAACAGTGTTTTGAATCCTCTGTCTGAAAGGTCACATATTCTGGGTCACCCGCATTGGTCTCTAGTGCCTTATTTAGTTTGGTGAGGCCATGTTTTCCTGGATGCTCTTGATGTTTGTGGATTTAACTGGTGTCTGGGCATTGAAGAGTTAGGTATTTATTGTCTTCACAGTCTGGACTCCTTTTACTCATCCTTCTTGGGAAGGCTTTTCAGGTATTTGAAGGGACTTGGGTGTCATGATCTAAGTTTTTGGTCACTACAGCCAGATCTGCATTAGGGGGCACCCTGAGCCCAGTAGCGATATGATTCTTTCAGACTTGTGGAGGTATTGCTTTGGTGGAGTTCAGTGCGATCGGGAAAATTTCTCTGAATTACCATGAAGAGACTCTTGTTCTCGTCCCTTACTTTCTCCCAAACAAAGGGAGTTTCTCTTTCTGTGCTGAGCAGCCTGGAGCTGTGGTAGGGGTAACACAATCACCCCCATGGTCACACCACAAGGACTACTGGGTCAGACCTAAAACCAGCACAACACTGGGTCTCAGCCAAGGGCTGCTCTAACCCCTACCTGGCTACCGCCTATGTTTACCCAAGGCTCCAAGGCTCTACAATCAGCAGATGGCAAATCCAGCTAGGCTTGTATCTTTCCCTTAATGGCAGCAAGTTTCCCCTGAACCAGGCTTGTCCAGAGATGCCATCGGGGAGCCAGGACCCAAAGTCAGGAAATCAGAAATCCACCTGGTGCTCTATTCTACTGTGGCTGAACTGGCACCAAAACCACAGGACAAAATTCTTTCTACTCTCCTCTCCTCTTTCCCCAGGTAGAGGAGTCTCTCCTCATGGCCGCCACTACCACAGGCCCATGGGACACTGCAGGCTACTGTTTATGCTCACTTAAGGCCCAAGAGCTCTTAAGTCACGTGGTGGTAAGTGCTGCCAGGTCTGGGACTCACCCTTCAGGGAAGTAGACTCCCCTCTAGCCATGGCAGGTCCAGAGATGGCATCCAAGAGCCAAGGCCAGGAATCAGGAACTCTAAGAGCCTGCTTGGTGCTCTACCCTACTGTGGCTGAATTGTTGCCTAAGCTGCAAGACGAAGTCCCATTTATGTTTTTCTCTGCTTTTCTCAAGCAGAAGGAGTCTTTCCTCATAGCCACCACAGCTGGGAATGTCCTGGGTCATACCTGAAGCCGGCACATCTCAGAATCTCACCCAAAACCCATGGCGTGCACTACCTCACTAGTGCTGCTGATGATCAGGGCCCAAGGGTTCTTTAGTCAATAGATAATGCGTCCCACCAAGACTAGCTTTTCCCTTTACAGCAGCATCTTCCCTTCTGGCCCAGAGTGTGTCTTGAAATGTCATCCAGGAGCTAGGACCTTGAATGGGGGCCTCATGGCTCTGTCTGGTGGCCTATCCTGCTGTGGCTGAGCTTGTATTCAAGTTGCAAGACAAAGCCTTCTTTATTCTCCCGCCTCCTGTCCTCAAGCAGAAGGAAGGAGTCCCTCCTGGAGCTGGGAGCTGGGAGCTGTGCTGCCTGGGGTTGGGGGAGGGGTGGCATAAGCACTCTCTTGTCCCCACTGGCTGTCATCTTCCTAAGTCATGTGCCCCCCAAGTCCACTGGCTCCAAACTTAGCACAGTACCAGGACTTACCTAGGAGTGCAGTCCTTGCTGCCTGGACTGCCCTTTAAGTTTATTTAGGGCCACAGAGCACTTTAGTCTATGGTGGTGAGGCTTGTGAGAACTCAAGTTCCAACCACTGGGATGGACAGTTCCTTTCTGGCTAGGGCTAATTTAAATACTCCCTGTGTGGGTGTCAGCTGAGTTTTGCCTGTGTTCCTTTCTGCAGTGAAGGGCAGCACTGAGTTCCAATGCAAAGTCCCATAATCTTTGCATTCTTCTTCCCCCAAGAACTCAGATTCTGTGTGCCACACAGCCATTGCTAAGGAATGGAGGAGCAGTGGTGTCAATGATTTAAGATTGTCTTTCAACCTCTTCTGTGCCTCTTTCAGTGATATAAAATTAATACTAGGTATTGTGATCACTCACCTCATTTTTGGTTCTTAAGAAGGTGCTTTTGTGTGTACATGTTGTTAAATCTGGTGTTCCTGTCAGGAGGACAATTAGTGGAGGCTTCTATTTGGTTATCTTGCTCTATCTCCATCTCTATAACATTTTTAACCTTCCATCTTTTACCCATCACATTGGCAAAAATTAAAAAAAAAAAGTAGGACAGTGCATTCTGTTTGTAAGGCTATAGGTATGCTAATTTACTGCTGACAAAAATTAATCACATACTAACTTTTTGGAAGGAAATTTAACAATGTCTAACTGAATTACATAAACATTATGTTTTGACCCAGAAATTTCACTTTTAGGAATTTACCCTAAGGATACACCCTCCAGCAATAAAAACATATGTATGTATAAAATTATCTGTTGCAGTATTATTTGTATTATAAAATGTTAGGAAGGATCTAACTGACATAAATAAGAGAGTTGTTGAATAAACTGTGGTATAATATACATAGTATACAATCACATATCATATAGCTAAGAAGAAACAAAGAGGAAGATCTTCACTAAACTGATTTAGGGTGATTGCTACAAATATTAAATGAGAGCATGCAAAGTGTAAAGTATGATTGCTACATTTGTATGAGAAAGACTAAGAGAATACACATGCATCTGCTCATTTGGGCAAAAAGAAACATAGAAAGCACAGTCAGCAAACTAATGAGATTGGTTACCTACAAGATATACATAAGAAAGAGGGGAAAGTGAGAGAGCTAGAATAAAGCTTTTGTGTTGAACTGAAATTTGAGTTGTCTCCCACTCTCAAGAGCTGGAAAGTTCTATAATGCTTCTAAGACTTTCTTTACATATTATTGGTAAGTGTTATGTCACATATTCGTGCTCAAACCAGTCTCTTCCAAAGGGAAAATAATTATAATTGGATTAGATGTATAAGAGTTGATGTCTAAGGCTAGAGAGCTCAATGTGAAACTCATGATTTCCTAACCAGAAATGCATTAGCAAGAAAGATGTGGAATGATAGG
Organism: Theropithecus gelada; assembly: GCF_003255815.1. Classification (NCBI taxonomy): domain Eukaryota; kingdom Metazoa; phylum Chordata; class Mammalia; order Primates; family Cercopithecidae; genus Theropithecus; species Theropithecus gelada. Next base: position 137,335,008 of record NC_037669.1, read on the forward strand.
TAGTGTTGAATAGATCTCTTTGAAGACCTCTTAATTTATTTTTAAAAGTTCAATAGTCATTATTGCAGTCATTATTGTGTTTATCCTGTACCAACTATCAGTAAGCCTAATTTAATTTGTTTTATCTTTTCTTAGCATTGAAACATATCACTTACCCACCAGATATAATAGTTCTGTACCAATTAAAGGGTAGGTTATACAAATAATAATTTACTCTTTTGAATTTCTGGTTTTGTTGAGGGAGGGATAGAGACTGCTTATAAGCATGCTTGTTTTATAAAATGTCAATGTGTTTAATTCATTTAGATTAAATATTGCATGATTCTCCTCTGAGATAGTTTATTTCAATAGATTGTGAACATGCCTTGAATTAGTAAACACAAAGCATTTTGGGAGGACAGTCTTGGGCGGTGAAGGCAGAACAATCTTGCAGAGGGGGTGACATTCAAATTGAGAGCTGAGGAATGAATTAAAGTTGAGAGTCTTGGGTAATCAGTAGATGTGATTGGGTAATCAGTAGATGAGACTGAACATGAAATATTAGGAAGGCAATTGGCACGAGTGCCAGTGGTTGGAAAGCTCATCTAGGCCACAATAGGAGTATACTAGGCAAAAGAATTTAAATTTGTTTTTTTTTTTTATTTTTGTAAGAGTGGAAAATCGATGATGTGTTTAATGTAGGAGAGACTATGATCAACAGACATTTATTTCTCATAGTTCTGAAGGCTGAGTTCAAGATCAAAGTGCCTACTGACACAGTTCCTGGTAAGAGCTTTCTTCCTGGATTGCAGATGGTGGCCTTCTTTCTGTGTCCTTGGATGATGAAGAGAGAAAGAATTCTGGTCTCTCTTCCTCTTCTTATAAGGGTACTAATCCCATTACCTCATCTAAACCCAATTACCTCTCAAAGGCCCATACCATTTCTTCAGTGGTTAGGGTTTCAACATATGAATTTTGAGGGGACACATTTCAGTTCATAGCAGGGAGCAAGACCAAAAGACAGGAAACCTGTATAGACACTATATATTCAGGTAAAAGCCATAGCAGTCCAAACTAAGTGAAGTGCAGTAAAGATGGAGATAAAGAGACATTTGCATGAAAGAGATGCTGAGATGTAGTGCTGTGGTTTGAATGTCCCCTCCAAAACTCATGTTGAAACTTAATCTCCAAAGTGGCAGTACTGAGAGGTGGAGCCTTTAAGAGGTATTGAATGGATTAATCCATTAATAGATTAATGGGTCAATAGACAAATGGGTTATTATAGGAGTGGAACTGGTGGCTTTGTAATAAGAGAAAAAGACCTCAATGAGCATGTTATAGTGCTCAATCCTCTCACCATGTGATGCTCTGTGCTACTTCAGGACACCACAGAGTCTTCACCAGCAGAAAGATCTTCCCAGATGTACCCCTTAACCTCGGATCCCCAGGCCTCCAGAATTGTAAGAAATAAATTCTATTTCTTTGCAAATTATCTAGTTTCAGATATTCTGTTAAAAGGGACAGAAAACAGGCTACAAAACCTAGCCACTAATAAGATGTCAGGAGGAGATGCAGTGAAGAGTGCTTTTTAAAGATCGAAAAGCTTTGAGGATTTTAATTGCTAATGGAAAGGATCTAATTGGAGAGATAACTTGAAAGTAAGAGAGAGATGGAGGATGGCTTATGGAGAGAAGTCCCTGGGAGGTTGGGATTGTGTGGGTTCACTTAATTGTCATTGGTTAATTTATCTCAAGTCTTTTTAAAACAATAGTTTTCTTTCCATTATTTTTGTTTTAACTTCCTAAGGTATTTATTAAAGACATCCAGGCATTTGTCTTATAGATTGTCCCACAGCCTAAATTTTTCTGATTGAATATTCATGGTAAAGTTTAAGCTGTTCCTTGGGCCCTTATATTTTCTATAACTTCGTAGTTGAATATAGTAGCCATAGTATCTTTATAAAATCTGAAAAATTCTGAATTCTGAAACACATTTGGCTCTAAAAAGCTTAGCCTAAAGATTATGGTCCTATACTTGTGTGCACTGGCAAATTGCTTCTGTCCCTAACCCCTGGAAAACCTACCTGTTCCGAAATAGTTAATGGCTATACCAGCAGGGGGCCTCCGGGTTCCAGCTCAGACCCGAGGCCATCTTCTCTTTTGATAATCAGTGCCTGTAACATCAGTTGTCATATTTTCAATATCACTGCTAAAATTCTCTTCAGAAAAATGTTCTTTCTTCATTTATTTTTTTAAAAAATACCTTTACTGGGATCTACTTCACATACCATAAAATTCATCCATTTAAAGTGTACATTTAAATGGTTTTTAGTATATTCACTGAGTTGTACAACAATCATCACAATCTAATTTCAAAACGTTTTCAACGCCCTCCAAAAAAACTCTTAGGAGGCTTTCCCTACCCCAGTACCTCCAAGACTTAAGCAAGCAAGTAATCCACTATTCTGTCTCTATAAATTTGCCTACTTCGGACGTTACATATAAATGCAATAATACAATATGTGTTCCTTTGTGCCTGGCTTGATGTATCAAGATTCATTCATGCAATAGCATGTAATACCATTTCCTTATTTTTTATTGCCAAATAATATACTATTGTACAAATAAGATGCATTTATAAAAATCCATTCATCATTTGATGGACATTTGGGTTGTTTTCACTTATTGGATATTATGATTAATATTATAGACATTAATGTACAAGTTTAGTTATTAACATGTTTTCATTTCTCTTGAGTATATATTTAAGAATACAATTGCTTGGACTAATGATAAATCTATGTTTAACATTTTGAGAAACTGCTAAACTGTATTTTCTAAAGTGACTGCAACATTTTCACAATCCCACTAGCAATGCAAGAGGGTTGCAATTTCTCCATATCTTCATCAACACTGGTTATTGTCTGTCTTTTTTATTTTAGCCATTTTAGTGGGTGTGAAATGGCATCCCTGTTGGGGTCCGCGTGTTTCCTAAACAAAGGAATGAACACACAAGACAACACAAGACAAGACAAACATGGCAGCCGCCCCGAATGGCGCGCTCTGCTTTATTTTATACAGTTGTTTGTAGAATGTTACCAAGTCACAAGACACATTGTTGTTTTTCTGACCTTTCCCTGACTTCGTTTGCAAGAGCAGGACTTATCGGGAACACCCTGTTTGTGAGCACATAGTCCTCTACATTTCCCCTTTCCTTATTTACAAGTTTGAATTTCTTTTAAAACCATCATTACATGTTGGGCTCGCTGGGATTCGGTGTTTGCCCTTTGGTACCATCTCCAGCAGACTGTGAAAACGACAAAGGCAAGAACAACAATCAATACATTACTAGAAACAGAGGTCAGCAAAGTTTTTACAGGGCTCATAGGGTTCAAAGACGTCAAACCTTGTGCAATACCAGTCATCACATCTGCACCAGTCAGCAACGGTAACTGATTGCGAAAAGTTTCAGAAATGTTCTGTGTTAATTCTTGTATTTCTAGGGAAAGATTATTATGACCAATTAAAAGTCTCTTTATCTCAGTCCAATTATGTACAGTGCTGTCAAAAGGAACAGGAGTAATACAAAATTGGGTAGTGTTCCAATCACATTTCAACAAAGCTTGGGTATTCAACACTGTTAGCTGATCTCCTAACCAAGAAACCACTTGTTCCAGATTATCTACTCGTTCAGTCAAATGAGCATCTATGTCTCGTTGCTGCTGCCACAACAAATGTGATTGTTCATGCCATTGTTGCACAAATTCTGCATTTTGTATACTCTGATGTAGAGCTAATCCAGCAACAGCGGCAGTGGAAGCAATTGCTACAAGTCCTATCACCGCGGTCACGACGATTCCAACCATTCTCCGACTGCGGTGGACAAGATCTTGCATAACCTTGTAAATTTGAGTAACCCCAGCAGATTCACTCCAAGTACGTGTTAAGTTTACAGGTAGCCAGGTTTCTTTTCTGGCTCTTAGTATATATAAATCGGAATGAGACTTATTCCAATTATTATTCCACCAAGTAGTATTTATACAACTTAAGAATGTACAATTGTTTGTACAGTTAACTACCCCTGTATTATTATCCCACTTAAAAATTCCCGTCAACAACAAGTAAGGCTTTCTTACACATGCAATAACATATCTAGAACTATTTCGATGCAAAGATATATGGAAAGGGTTAGCAATATTAGTAAGATTTAAGGACATGTTTCCCGTGAAAGTGAACATTGGTTAACCAGCAGCTAGCAACTTCCAAATATGACCTTGTATTTGTGAGGTATTAGCCAAATGTGTCATAGGGGGTGATAGACCACCATCATGCCAAATAATAGTTTCATTGCCATCTGCAGAAATGCTGTGATTACCTTTATGCCAACGCAGTTTGACATGGCTGAATTTAGTCTGAAAATCTCCATGTACACTCCAGTCTGTAACAAGGTATTTATGACTCTTGCCTTTTACTTCTAACAACAATCGTGGACCACTACCTCTACATCTAGTCCACTCTAGTTGGGAAACACCTCCGGACACATCAGGGATAGGGCATAAAGATAATGTACTTGGCAGAGTTTCATTAAGTACTGCAGTATGATTATACTTGAAACTTTGAGCCACAACAATCATGGTAAAGGCAGAGATATGACTATGGTTATAGCGAACAGCCCAAGCCTCATGAGAAAGATGCAGATAATGCGGACTACCCCCAAGACATATAGGTAACCCTTCAACCCCAAATTGATATGAACTATTTACTGTGCCAATGTCTAATTCAGGATCCTGGTTTAAAAAAGGCGATGGCATCCAAGCAGTATCATTAGTAAATACTGGGACTTCTCTGTCTCCCCAGGCCACACCTTGATATAAGGGTGGAAAAGGAATATAAGCTGAGTATGTAAATTCTCCAGCTGTTACCTGACAATTTACTACGGCCAGCATAGCCAGGAATAGAGTCAGTGGGGTTTTTGGCTGCCCAGCTTGTTGAACAACTCCTTCAGCTTCTTAAGTTAACTTTTTCACTTGTCCCCATGTCGGGGGCTCCACACGTCGAGTTCCGAAGGTGAATGTTCTCTAAGCGCTCAGATTTAGCTCCTGGAATTCCTTCAGGAACTCTTCAGATCGGCTCCTCTTTGCCATGGCACTATTTCAACCGTCGAGATGGAAACCACTCGTCTCTGGCACCTGTACGGACAAGAGCATAGCCTCGGCCCCGTTGTAAAACTTTTCCTTTTAAATATTTCCCTTGTAATGAAGGATAATACACCCACAGATTACTGTTTTGCGGCTTTTCTAAAGGCTGTTGAAAATGTTTCACCACTGCAGACTGCTGTAATTGGCGCCAATGGTTGAGAAAATTTAAAGTAAAAAGGGCTTTCAGAATTTGATGTTTTGGGGAATCTCGCCCATCTCCCCCTTTTTGCTTTAAAAGTTGTAATTTTAAGGTAGCATTGGCTCTTTCAATAATTGCTTGACCTTGACTGTTAAATGGAATACCAGTGGAATGATGAATATGGTATAAAGAGAGGAAGGCAGCCAATTTGCGAGAGCAATAAGCAGGGGCATTATCAGTTTTTAATTCAGCAGGGACTCCCATAACTGCAAAGCAAGTAAGTAAATGAGTAATAACAGAGTCAGCCTTTTCAGAGGGTAATGGCGTAGCCCACTGGAAATGTGACCACGTATCAATAGTATGATGAACATATTTTAAACGACCAAAGGAAGGAACATAAGTTACATCCATTTGCCAAATGTGATTTTGTTGAATGCCTCAAGGATTAATACCTGGACTTAAAAAAGGTGCAATAATAGGAGCACAAGATGGGCAGGCTCTGACAATAGCTCGGGCTTGACGGCGTGTTATAGAAAATTGCCGTTGTAATCCTAAACTATTAGTATGATGTAGTTGGTGCTCATCCTGAGCCCGTTGGACACTGCCAATAAGTAAAGAATCAATCTGACTATTGCCAAAAGATAAAGGTCCTGGCAAAGCTGAATGAGAATGAATATGAGTGATAAAAAGGGGGGCAGTGCGGGAAGTAAGAGTTACAAATAATAAAGAAAATAATTTTTGTAAAGGAGTTTGAGGGAATAACGGTAAAGAAGTCTGAGAAATATATTTAGTTACATATACAGCATATTGGGAATCACTAACTATATTACAAGGGGTTTGAGGCCAGTCTTGTAGAACCATAAGAATGGCAAAAAGTTCTCCTTGTTGTACTGATTCAAATGGATAGTGAGAAATTTTTGAATTGTCTGAAGTTCAGTATCCAGCCTTTCCATTGCTTGAAGCATCAGTAAAAAAGGTGGGACCTTTAACTGGAGTGTAAGAGATAGGATTATATGGCAGTAAAGAATATTGTTGCAGAAAAGCAAACAATTTATTACTAGGATAATGCTGAGAAAAAGAACCAGTATACTCAGCGCAAGCCACTTGCCAACCCTCATGAGTTTCCAGCAGAGATTCAATGTATTGATTAGATAATCGGGTAATAATTTTTACAGGGTCAGCACCAAGCAACTGACGAGCTCGATGTTGTCCTTTAATAATTAATTCAGCCAATTTATCAATATATGGGTGAATTTTCTTAATGGCTTTATTAGCCAAAAACAGCCACTCCAGAATATTATTATCTTGATGTAAAACGGCCATTGGCGAATGGGGAGTATGAAAAAGACACAACGAAAGTGGAAGATTGGGTGCAATATAATCAAGGTGAGCTTCACTAATTCTATTTTCTACAAATGACAATTCTTCTTCTGCTACAGGGGATAATTGACAGGAACTATTTAAATCTGAATCTCCTTCCAAGGTAGCAAATAGATGTTGCAATTTGTAAGTAGGTATGCCTAAGATGGGGCGAAGCCAATTTATGTCTTCTAGCAATTTTTGAAAATCATTAAGAGTCAAAAGTTGATCTCTTCGAATTTGAAATTTTTGTGGCCGAATCTGCTTTTCTGCTAAAAGGTATCCCAAATATTGAATAGGAAATTGAGTCTGTATTTTCTCAGAAGAAATATGTAAATTATATTGAGTTAATTGTTGTTGTAAGACCTGAAAAACTTGACCTTGTAGGACTTCGTCAGGAGTTGCTAATAGACTATCATTCATATAATGGTATATTAACACAGTAGGGAATTGACATCTAACAGGATTTAAGGCTCTATGAACAAACTCTTGACATAAGGTAGGACTGTTAAGCATACCTTGAGGAAGAACTTTCCATTGATATCTTTGAGTAGGCTGTCCATTATTATATTCGGGAACAGTAAAGGCAAATTTTTCACAATCTTGGGGTTGTAACGGGATCGTAAAAAAACAATCTTTAAGATCTATAACCATTAATTTCCAATTTTGTGGGATAAGAGCTGGATTAGGAAGCCCAGGTTGTAAAGTCCCCATAGGTTGAATACAAGCATTTACAGCTCTAAGATCAGTTAATAAGTGCCATTTTCCATTTTTCTTCTTAATGACAAACACAGGGGAATTCCATGCAGAAGTACTTGGTTCAATATGCCCCTCGGCCAATTGTTCCTTAACTAAATTCTTTAAAGCCTCAAGTTTTTCTTTAGATAATGGCCACTGTTCCACCCAAACAGGAGTTGTAGTTTTCCACTTCAATTGTAAAGCTTGAGGCTTGTGGACAGTGGCTAAGAGTTTAAAGGATTGTAGCCCATTTTCAACATCATATTTTTAGCAGCTGAAGAAATATGAGGAATGCTTAAAAAGGCACCAAATTGTTGTAAAAGATCACGGCCCCAAAGGTTAATATTAATGGGAACAATATAAAAGAACACTTTTCCTTGTTGTCCTTCAGGTCCTACACAGCTCAGGGGCTCGACACTTTGCTAGACTATAGAAGCAGTACCTAGGCCGGATAGAGTAACCGATACTTCCTTCTTTTTCCAATGATCAGGCCATTGAGCCAAACATATAATAGATACATCCGCTCCTGTGTCGACTAATCCCTCAAAAAGTATCCCATTAATTTGCCATGAACATAAAGGTTTTTGATCAGAAACTAAAGTTTCCCAGAAAACAGTTTTCCCAGTACTACCGAAACCTCCTTGACGAGACACATCTCTAGATAAGAAAGGAAAAAAAGGCAATAAAAGCAATTGTGCAATACGTTCCCCTGCCTCTAGGTGCATAAGTTGTGAGACTTGTACCATAATAAGGATTTCATCAGTAAAATCAGGATCAATAATTCCTGGGACCACCATTAACCCCCGCATAGCACTACTGCTTCGACCTAGTAAAAGTCCTACATGTCCCTTTGGCAAAGGACCACACACTCCGGTAGCCGACTTATATATTCCTCCATTAGGAGATAAAGTATAAGGTTGGACAATAGCTAGGTCAGCAGCGGCACTCTGCTTAGTGGCAGCGTAAAGCTGAGAAACTGGGGTAGGGTAAGATGTCTTTAAGGAGGACTCGAGGTCATTCCTTGATGTTGTAAGCCACTACTCACTGGGTACTGGGGTAGGCCTGCATTGTAGTTGTTGGGGCCCCAAGCCTGTGGACCCTGGCTCCCGTTTCCCGAGAGGGGTGACAGTACATTCCCATTTTTATCAGTTTTTGAATGGCATTCATTGGTCCAATGTCGACCCTTGCCACATCGTTTACACATATCAGATGGTAACCTTTTTTCTTTTAGAGCAGAAGAGCCTAATTTTTTCCGGCATTCCTTTTTAAAATGACCAGGTTTCCCACATTGATAGCATATACCTTGTTTAGAATTGCCTTTTAAAGCCTTAGAAAGTGCCCCAGCAAACAATTGAGCATTGTAAATAGCTCCTCCAACACCTGCACAAGCCCGAATATATTCATCTAAATCAGCCCCACTAGCTTTTAGAGGACGCAGCAATTTTTGGCACTCAGGATTAGCACTCTCAAAAGCCAGAGTATCCAAAAGAATTTTAGCAGCAGGGCCTGAACCTACAGTCTTTAATACAGCATCTTGAAGACGGGCTACAAAATCTGGATATGGCTCAGTGGCTCCTTGTAGGATCTTTACAAAAGATAAAGAAGTTTTACCCGCTATTTCAACCTTACTCCACGCTTTTAAAAACAAGGCTTTAATCTGAGTGAGAGCAATATCATCTAGGCCTGCCTGAGTATTAAGAGTGGCGTATTGTCCTGAACCCGTAAGCTGCTCTTCAGTAGGTCCTGGGGGATTTCGCGTAGCATTTTTTCTAGCTTGTACTCTTGCTTCCTCCCACCACCAACTTTTTAATTGAAGCCATTGTGAACGATCAAGGACAGCCTGTCCCAACGTTTCCCAGTCAATAGGAATCATCATATGTTCTGAAGAGAAGGAATAGAGAAGGCCAAGGACAAACGGTGATTGAGGTCCATAATTAGAAATTGCAGCTTTCATTTCTTTCAAAAATTTAAATTGTAGGGCTGTAAAAATCACATTCTGGCCACCATTTGGGAACTGAGCATTGGGGCTGAAAGCAGCCCGTGTTATTGGGAATAAATCTAATTCCTGGAAATCATCCTTTTCCTTCGAGTCCTTCTTTTCTCCTACAGGAGGAAGAGGCACAGAGAAAACCTGACTGACATAGGCAAAGAGGTTGGAGGTGGAGGCAAAGGGAAGTCCTTTTCCAAAGGAGCAGAAGGGAAGGTAACAGGGAAGGCTCGTGGCGGAGAGATAGGAGAAACAGGAGCAGCGGCACCTTGCGATTTTAACAACTGTTGTAACATCTCTAAAATGCGCTGCAAATCAGAATTTCCTTCAGATGAAGGAGGCATTAGCTCTTTTACCAATTCCTTGTCCTCAACAACCGGGGCATAAACATGTTCCTCTCTAAGATCATTCCTCTCTAAACCTTCAGATGCCTCACTTCCTGTGGCAGTATCGCCATGCTCCAAGTCAGTTTCAAGTAACTCTAATGCCTGAGTAATGGAATTACACAAAGTCCACAAAGTCAGAGGCATCGTTTGCCCTCGCTGATGAGCTCAACGCAGGACTTTAACCACTTGTAACCATTCCTTTCGATTTAACTGCACTTTGGTTTGATATTGAAACCAATAACAATGTTGTTCAACATGGGGAAACAATCGCTTCAAAGTCTTTTCTTTTACTTCTACTCCTATAGACATCAACAGTCTATAGGAGTAACCTGGAGTAACCGCAAATATTCAGAGGCCAGAGAGGTGGAATTCCCCATAATTTTCCCATGGGTCCCCCTTTCTTTATTTACCTGCCCGGGGTGTTCCCCCTCCGGTTCCTTGCTCTCGTGAAGCCACGTACCCTGCTCGCTGCTCCAGATGTCGGGGTCCTCGTGTTTCCTAAACAAAGGAATGAACACACAAGACAACACAAGACAAGACAAACATGGTGGCCGCCCCGAATGGCGCGCTCTGCTTTATTTTATACAGTTGTTTGTGGAATGTTACCAAGTCACAAGACACATTGTTGTTTTTCTGACCTTTCCCTGACTTCGTTTGCAAGATCAGGACTTATGGGGAACGCCCTGCTTCGTTTGCAAGAGCAGGACTATCGGGAACGCCCTGCTTCGTTTGCGAGAGCAGGACTTCTGGGGAACACCCTGTTTGTGAGCACGTAGTCCTCTACACATCCCACTGTGGTTTTGATTTTCATTTCTTTAGTGAATAAAGATATTGCACATTTTTTCATATGCCTTTTGGCCAATTGTATATCTCCTTTGGAAAAATATTTTCAAATGCTTTGTCAATTTTAAAATTTAGTTTTCTTATTTCTATTGAATTGTGTGTGTGTGTATATATATATATATATATTGAATACAAAAGTTCTTAATTTTAATAAAGTTCTATTTATCAATTTTTTTGTTGTTTATATTTTGGGTGTCATGCCTAAGAAAAATTGCTTAATCTAAGGTCCTAAGATTTACTCTTATGTTTTGTCCTCAGAGTTTTATGGTTTTAGCTCTTATATTTAGTTCTATAATCCATGTTGAGTTAATGTTTGCATATGGTGTGAATTAGGGGACCCAATTTAATTCTTTTGCAGGTAGTTATCCAGTTGTCCCAGAATCATTTGTTAAAAAGCCTATTTCTGCCCATTCAGTTGTCTTGGCACCCTTGTCAAAAAGCAATTGATGACAAATATAAAGGTTCATTTCTAGATTCTTGGTTCTATTTCATTGATCTATATGTCCATATGAACACAAGAGCCACACTCTCTTTTTTATTTATGTACTTATTTTTGAGACAGGGTCTCTCTGTTGCCCAGGATGGAGTACAGTGGCACAATCTCAGCTCACTGCAGCCTCAACTTTTCAGGCTCAGGTGACTCTCCAACATCAGCCACCCAAATATCTGGGATTACATGCATAGGCCACCACAATCAGCTACGTTTTGTATTTTTAGTATCAATGGGGTCTCACTATGTTGGCCAGGCTGGTCTCAAACTCTTGACCTCAAGTGATTGACCTGCCTCAGCCTCCCAAAATGCTGGGATTACAGTGTGAGCCACTGCATCCAGCCACACTGGCTTGATTCCTCTAGCTTTGTAGTAAGTTTAGGAATTGGGAAGTGTGAGTCTATTACTATTTAGCAATAGTAAAGTATTCTGATCCATAAACATAGGATGTGTTTCCATTAATTTAGCTATTTAATTTCATTCAACAAAGTTTTGTAACTTTTAGTATAAAAGCTGTGTACTTCTTTCCCTAAGTTTATTCCTATTTAGTTAATTCTTTTAAAAAAATTGTAAATGGCATTACTTCTTCAAGTATTTTTTTTGCCCTTTTCCCTCTCTCCTCTCCTTTGGTTCTCCCATTACACATATGTTGGTGCATTCAGTGTTGTCTCAAAATCATCTGAGAATCTCTTCTCATATTTCTTCATTTTCTTTCTGTTTTTCAGACTGCCTAATCTTTTTTATCTATCTTCAAGACTGATGATTCTTCTGTCTGCTCAAATCTACTCTTGAGCCTCTGTAGAGAATTTTTCATTTTAGTTATTACTGTTCTTTGCAACTTCTTAATGGCTGACTTCAAACTGCTGACATGACAAAAAGAGGCTTGCACTATTCCTAAAAAGCTAGCAATTGGCTCTTTGAAGCCAGTACAAGCTAGCTGTGGCACATTAATTTTTCTCACTCTGTTTGAGGAGAGACCAAGGTGAGTCAGGGTGTTTTCCCAAAAGTGTGCGAAATCCTTCTTGTAAGCTCTTTTTGTTCCCTAACTTTATGCTCCTTTCTGTAAGTTTCTGTTTTTCTGTACATAATCTAGAAGCCTGTGGGTGACAGCCAAGCCTGAAGTTGCATCCATTATTTCCCTTATCGGGTGGAAAGGCATAAGAGTTTGTTTGTTTGGTTCAGTCTTTGCATGCAGGAAACAACGTTGCGCTGCCTCACCTCCCGTGGGGGAGTGATGCCTGCCATATTACAAAGTCCCCTCAGGTCAGTGATTAGACTCTTGAGAAAGACATTTGCCTCCCACGGGTTTTTCTTTGCTGTCTGTAGGCCTCTCCCTGGAAATTAGCATCTCTCATCTATCTCTTGGCCTGTACTTTTCTCCATCCTTTGTCACTCAAATTAGGAAAAGTTACACATTTTCAGTGATGATCCCCTGTCTGCCTCCCCAGGAAACACACTGTTTTCTTACCCTTAATTATCTTGTCCCATCTACCTTATCTCATATAGAGACAATATTCTTTAGTGTCTGTAGTATGTGGATGGTATATGGTTCTGAGCTTCTACTAATGACAACAGCTTTCTTCTATTTGTATTTTCCGTGTCATTTCAGTGAAGTCTTAGAGAGAAAGGGAACTTTTTTGTTTGTCTGTTTTCAGAAATTTTCTCTATTGTTTTTGTTATTCTTATTAACAATAATTATTTTTGTTAGTTTCAACTTTTGTTATAGATCAAAGGGTACATGTGCAGGGTTGTTACAAGGGTATATTGTGTGATGCTAAGGTTTGGATTTCAAAGGATCCATCACCCGGTACTGAGAATAGTACCCAGTACGTAGTTTTCTAGTCTATGCCCCCCTCTTTTCCTTCCCTGTTTAGCAGTTCCCAGTATCTGCTGTTCCCATCTTTATGCCTATGTGTATTCAATGTTTAACTCCTATTTATGTGAGAACATGTGGTATTTAGTCTTCTGTTCTTGTGTTACTTCACTTAGGATAATGTCTTCCAGCTCCATCCATGTTGCTGCAAAGGACATGACTTCATTCTTTCTTATGGTTGTATAGTATTCCATGATGTATATGTACCACATTTCTTTTTTCAATCCACCATTGATAGGCACCTAGGTTGATTCTATGTCTTTGCTATTGTGAAAATGCTGCAATGAACATATAGATGTATGTGTCTTTTTGATAGAACGATTTGTTTTCTTTTGGATAGATACCCATCAATGGGATTGCTGGATTGAATGGTAATTCTAAGTTCTTTGAGAAATCTCCAAACTGCTTTCCACAGCGACTAAGCTAGTTTGCATTCCCACCAACAGCACATTAGCATTCCCTTTTCTCTGCAGCCTCACTCAAATCCCTTATTGTTTGACTTTTTAATAGTCATCATTATGACTGTTGTGAAATAGTATCTCATTGTAGATTTGATGTGAATTCCTCTGATGATTAGAGAGTGATGTTGACATGTGTTTGTTGGCAGCTTGCATGTGTTCTTTTAGAAGTGTCTGTTCATGACCCTTGCCCATTTTTAATGGTATTAGTTGTTTTTTTAATTGTTGATTTGTGTAAGACAAAAATAAGCAATAGGGAAAAGACATTCTATTTAGTAACTGGTGGTGGAATACTCATATGAAGAAGAACAAAATTGAACCCCTACCTCTCATCATATACAAAAAATAAATCAAGATGGATTAAAGATTTAAACTTAAAATCTTTACATTTAAGATTCTAAACTATAAAATACCTACAAGAAAATCTAGGAAATATCATTCTTTTCATTGACTTTGGCAAAGAATTTATGGCTAGTTCCCAAGAACAATTCTAACAAAAATAAAAATTGACAAGTGGGACCTAGTTAAAATAAAGAGTTTCTGAAAAACAAAAGAAATTACCGACAACCAAAACAGACAACCTACAGAGTGGGAGAAAATATTCACAAACTGTGCATCTGACAAAGGTCAATATCAAGAATCTATAAAGAACTTAAATAATAAGTATTGTAATAAAGAAATCAATTTTACCTAGTTCTGCTGTGATCTTGGTTATTTCCTTTCTTCTGCTGGGCTTGGGTTTCCTTTGTTCTCGTTTTTCTAGTTCCTTGAGGTGGGGCCTTAGATTGCCTGTTTGTGCCTTTCAAAGTCTTTTCAATATAGTCTGTTAGAGCTATGAACTTTCCTCTTAGCACCGCCTTTGCTGTATTCCAGAGGTTTTGATGTGTTTTGTCAGTACTGTGATTAGTTCGAAGAATTTTTAAATTTCCATCGTGATTTTATTTTGACCCAATGACCATTCAGGAGCAAATTATTTAATTTCCATGAATTTCTATGGTTTAGAAGCTTTCTTTTGGAGTCAATTTCCAGTTTTATTCTACCATGGTATGAGAAAGTGCTTGATATACTTTCAATTTTTAAAAATTTATTGAGGCTCATTTTGTGGCATATTATATGGTCTATCTTGGAGAAAGTTCCATGTGCTGTTGAACAGAATGTATATTCTGTGGTTGTTGGATAGACTGTTCTGTATATATCTCTTAAGTCCATTTGTTCCAAGGTATAGTTGAAATCCGTTGTTTCTTTGCTGACTTTTTGTCTTGATGACCTGTCTAGTGCTATCAGTGAAGTATTGAAGTCCCCCACTATTGTTGTGTTGCTATCTCATTTCTTAGGTCTATTACTAATTGTTGTATAAATTTGGGAGCTCCAGTGTTAGATGCATATATGTTTAGGATTGTGATATTTCCCTGTTGGACAAAGACTTTTACCATTATATAATGTCCTCTTTGTCTTTACTAACTGCTGTTGTTTTACAGTTTGTTTTGTCTAATATAAGAATAGCTACTCCTGCCTGCTTTTGGCATCCATTTGCATGAAATGTCATTTTCCACCCTTTTACCTTAAGTTTATGTGAGTCTTTATGTGTTAGGTGAGTCCCTTGAAGGCAGCAGATGATTGGTTAGCGAATTATTATCTATTCTGCAGTTCTGCATCTTTTAAGTGGAGCATTTAGGCCATTTATATTAAACGTTTATATTGAGATGTAAGATGCCATTCCATTCATTGTACTATTTGTTGACTGTATACCTTGGTTTTTTCCTTTTTTTTTTTTTTAATCGTATTTTTGTTGTATAGGTCCTGTAAGATTTAGGCTTTAAAGAGGTTCTGTTTTGATGTATTTCCAGGATTTGTTTCAAGATTTAGAGGTTCTTTTAGCAGTTCTTATAACGAAGATAAATGAAACAAAAATCTGGTTCTTTGAAAATATAAATAAAAGTAATAGACTATTACCAAGGTTAAACAAGAAAAGAAGAAAGAAGGTCCAACAAGAAATGAAACAGGAGATATTACAACTGACATCACAGAAATAAGAAAAGTTCATTTGAAGCTACTATGTACATAAACTTGAAAACCTAGAAGAGATGGGTAAGCTCCTGGAAAGATATAACCCTCCTAACTTAAATCAGGAAGAATTAGATACCCTGAACAGACCAATGACAAGCAGCAAGATTGAAATAGCAATTAAAAAAATACAACAAAAAAAAGTCCAGGATCAGATGGATTCATAGCAAAATTCTATCAGAAAATCATAGAAGAATTGGTACCAATCCTTTTGACACTATTCCACAAGATTGAGAAAGAAGGAACCCGCCCTAAATCATTCTATAAAGCCAGTAACACCCTAATAACAAAAACCAGGAATGGACATAACTAAAAACGGAAACCATAGACCAATATCCTTGATGAACATAGATGCTAAAATCCTTAACAAAATATTAGCTAACCAAATCCAACAACAAAACAAAAAGATAATCCACTATGATCAAGTGGGTTTATAATAGGAGTGCAGGGATGGTTTAACGTACTCAAGTCAATAAATTTGATACACCACATAAACAGAATTAAAAACAAAAATCACATGATCATCTCAATAGATGCAGAAAAAACATTCAACAAAATCCAGCATCCCTTTATGAATAAAAACCTCAGCAAAGTTGGTATACAAGGGACATAGTTCTATGTAATAAAAGCCATCTATGACAAACCCATGGCCAACATAACACTGAATGGGGAAAAGTTGAAAGTATTCCCTCTGAAAACTGGAAAAAGACAAGAATGGCCACTCTCACAACTCCTCTTTAACATAGTATTGGAAGTCCTAGCCAGAACAACCAGACAAGAGAAAGAAATAAAAGGCATCCAAATGCCCTTATTTCCTCCATAAAAAGGAAGTCAAACTGTCATTTTTTTGCTGATGATATAATCGTGTACCTCAAAACCCCTAAAGACTCCTCCAGAAAGCTCCTAGAACTAATAAATAAATTCAGCAAAGTTCCTGGATATAAAATTAATGTACACAAATCAGTAGCTCTGCTGTACATCAAGAGAGACCAAGCTGAGAATCAAATCAAGAAATCAACCCTTTTTACAATAGCTGCAAAAAAATACTTAGGAATATACCTAACCAAGGAGGTGAAAGACCTCTACAAGGAAAACTACAAAACACTCCTGAAAGAACTCATAGATGACACAAACAAATGGGAACACATCCCATGCTCATGGATGGGTAGAATTAATATTGTGGAACTGACTATACTGCTAAAAGCAATCTACAAATTCAACACAATTCTCATCAAAATACCACCATCATTCTTCGCAGCATTAAAAAAAAATCTTAAATTCATATGGAACCAAAAAAGAGCCTGCATAGCCAAAGCAAGACTAAGCAAAAATAACAAATCTGGAGGCATCAAATTACCTGATTTCAAACTATATTATAAGGCCATAGTCACCAAAACAGCATGGTACTGGTATAAAAATAGGCACATAGACCAATGGAACAGAATAGAGAACCCAGATATAAACCAAATACTTAGAGCCAACTTATCTCTGACAAAGCAAACAAAAACAGAAAGTGGGGAAAAGACACCCTTTTCAGTGAATGGTGCTGAGATAATTGGCTAGCCACATGTAGGAGAATGAAACTGGGTCCTCATCTCTCACCTCACACAAAATCAACTCAAGATGGATCAAGGACTTAAATATAAGATCTGAAACGATAATAATTCTAGAAGATAACATTGGAAAAATGCTTTTAGACATTGGCTTAGGCAAAGATTTCATGAATTCAAAAGCAAATGCAACAAAAACAATTATAAACAGGATAGACAACCCATAGAGTGGGAGAAAATATTTACAATCTATACATTGGAAAAAGGCCTAGTATCCAGAATTGACAACAAACTCAAAGAAATCAACAACAACAAAAGAAACAATCCCATCAAAAAGTGGGCTAAGGACACGAATAGACAATTCTCAAAAGAAGATATACAAATGGCCAACAAACATATGAGAAAATGCTCAACATCACTAATGATCAGGGAAATTCAAATAAAAAACACAATGCAATATCACCTTACTAGTGTGAGAATAGCCATAATCAAAAAGTAAAAAAACAGCAGATGTTGGCATGGATGTGGTGATCAGGGAACACTTCTGCACTGCTGGTGGGAATATAAACTAGTACAACCACTATGGAAAACAGGGTGGAAATTCCTTAAAGAACTAAAAGTAGAACTACTATTTGATCCAGCAATCCCACTGCTGGGTATCTACCCAGAGGAAAAGAGTCATTTTTTGAAAAAGATACTTATACATACATGTTTATAGCAGCACAATTTGCAATTGCAAAAACGTGGAACCAACCAAAATGCCCATCAATCAATGAGTGAATAAAGAAACTGTGATATATATATACACACACACATACACACACACATCACATATATATCACACATATATATCACATATATATATATATATGATGGAATACTACTCAGCCATAAAAAAGAAAGAATTAATGGCATTCACGGCAACCTGGATGAGACTGGAAATTATCATTTTAAGTGAAGTTACTCACAAGTAGAAAATCAAACATTGTATGTTTTCACTGATGTGTGGGAGCAAAGCTATGAGGATACAAAGGCCTAAGAATGATACAATGGACTTTGGGGACTTGGGGGAAGAAGTGGGAGGGGATGATGGAAAAAAGACTACAAATAGGGTGCAGTGTATACTGCTAGTGTGTCGGGTGCACCAAAGTCTCACAAATCACCACTGAAGAACTTACACATGTAACCAAATACCACCTGTTCTCCAATAACTCATGAAAAAAGATAATTTTTTAAAAAGAATTCAAATGTTATGAATTGGAATTTAAGATCATTTCTTATAAACTCCCATTTTGTAATAATAAAGCTGAAGGAACGGAAAGGAAAGTAACTCGACTCATGATGTACCTGTGTCTTTTGCTACCTGGTTCAGTACTCTTTTCAACAAATATAGTGTTTATTCAAGCCCTGTTGCAATGGTGGGCTTTGTCTGCTGGAATTGAATATATTTTTCTTTGTCATCAGCTTTTATGAAAAAAATCATATTTTCTTTTAAGTTTTCTTACAAGTTGTATTTTTCTTAACTTGAATTAGCTTACCATATTTCAAGTCTAAACACAATTTTATCATTACAACATTTAAACCTTTGGAAATAGATGATTCCGTCATAAACATGTTGTACAACTTCAATTATAAGAAAAAAACACTGAGGCATTAACAATGTTTTTTTGGAGAACTATTCTAATTACTTTCTTTTTATAAGTAACATAGACTCAGATAAAAATGATTAAATGCATTTTTTTAAAGGTGTGAGAAAATCCAAATCATTTTGTCAGGGTAACCTCATTTTCTCATTAATCTTTTCTGAGTAAAGCTATTACTTTTACCACCCTTCTCTTTGCCTGATAATGTTGAACTAACACCATTATGCTCTTTATCACTTAGTGATAAAGTCACTTAGTGGTAAAGCAGGTAAGTAGACAGAAAGAAAGAAAAAGAAAAACAAGAAAAAGGTATAGGAGAGAGAATAAATAAATACTAAATAAGTAATTTACTAGTTTTTGTAATAATTGCATTATTTGGTCAATGTATAATTTTCATAATGAATTTACATTTATGTGATATGTTAAAAAGCAGAGAAGCTAAAGGACAGTAACCGATGGAATAGAAGGTTTCATATTAAAAACATACTTTTCCACTCATACTAGGCAATGCCAACTTTCTATGCTGATCACATACGGTGAGCAAACAATAACTCAAGTTCTTATATTAAGGCAGATGTGGTGGTTTTAATTTTTGGTTTTAGGAATTTTTTTGGTTTCTTTTTTTCTCCTTTATCCTTTTTTTTTTCCTTAACCTTAATATTTAGTTTCAAAGTCTTCCACAACAAACAGTTTTTCCAGGACTATTAAAATTGCAGATTAGACTGATTAATATTTGACTTCATATTTTTCTACTTTTTCCTCAAATCATAGTGATTTTCTTTAGGGGCGAGATGAAGGAGGTGAACAGAGAACAGGTGTAATAGAATTTGCTAATCAGGTCTTAAATAATGGAAGCTTGATTGCATTCAAAAACTGATGTATGAATTTTAGATCTTTCCTGCTTTCTCTTGTGGGCATTTAGTGCTATAAATTTCCCTCTACACACTGCTTTAAATGTGTCCCAGAGATTCTGGTATGTTCTGTCTTTGTTCTCATTGGTTTCAAAGAACATATTTATTTCTGCCTTCATTTTGTTATGTACTCAGTAGTCATTCCAGAGGAGGTTGTCCAGTTTCCATGTAGTTGAGAGGTTTTGAGTGACTTTCTTAATCCTGAGTTCTAATTTGATTGCACTGTGGTCTGAGAGACAGTTTGATATAATTTCTATTCTTTTACATTTGCTGAGGAGTGTTTTACTTCCAATTATGTGGTCAATTTTGGAATAAGTATGATGTGGTGCTGAGAAGAATGTATATTCTGTTGATTTGGGGTGGAGATTTCTGTAGATGTCTATTAGGGCCACTTGGTGCAGAGCTGAGTTCAATTCCTGGATATCCTGTTTAACTTTCTGTCTCATCAGAAAGTTAATGTTGCCAGTAGGGTGTTAAAGTCTCCCATTATTATTGTGTGGGAGTCTAAGTCTCTTTGTAGATATCTAAGGACTTGCTTTATGAATCTGGGTGCTCCTGTATTGGGTGCATATATATTTAGGATAGTTAGCTCTTCTTGTTGAATTGATCCCTTTACCATTATGTAATGGCCTTCTTTGTCTCTTTTGATCTTTGTTGGTTTAAAGTCTGTTTTATCAGAGATGAAGATTGCAACCCCTGCCTTTTTTTGTTTTCCATTTGCTTGGTAGATCTTCCTCCATCCCTTTATTATGTGTGTCTCTGCAGGTGAGATAGGTTTCCTGAATACAGCACACTGATGGGTCTTGACTCTTTATCCAATTTGCCAGTCTGTGTCTTTTAATTGGTGCATTTAGCCCATTTACATTTAAGATTAATATTGTTAGGTGTGAATTTGAACCTGTCATTATGATATTAGCTAGTTATTTTGCTCATTAGTTGATTCAGTTTCATTGTAGCACAATGGTCTTTGCAATTTAGCATGTTTTTGCAGTGGCTGGTACTGGTCATTCCTTTCCATGTTTAGTGCTTCCTTCAGGAACTCTTGTAGGGCAGGCCTGGTGGTGACAAAATCTCTCAGCACTTGTTTGTCTGTAAAGGATTTTATTTCTCCTTCACTTGTGAAGCTTAGTTTGGCTGGATATGAAATTCTGGGTTGAAACATCTTTTCCTTAAGAATGTTGAATATTGGCCCCCACTCTCTTCTGGCTTGTAGAGTTTCTGCTGAGAGATCTGCTGTTAGTCTGATGGACTTACCTTTGTGGGTAGCCCAAACTTTCTCTCTGGCTGCCCTTAACATTTTTTCCTTCATTTCAACTTTGGTGAATCTGACAATTATGTGTCTTGGAGTTGCTCTTCCCTAGGAGTATCTTTGTGGCGTTCTCTGTATTTCCTGAATTTGAATGTTGGCCTTCCCTGCTAGGTTGGGGAAGTTCTCCTGGATAATATCCTTCAGAGTGTTTTCCAACTTGGTTCCATTCTCCCCATCACTTTCAGGCATACCAATCAGACATAGATTTGGTCTTTTCACATATTTCCTGGAGGCTTTTTTCATTTCTTTTTACTCTTTTTTTCTTGAAACTTCTCTTCTTGCTTCATTTCATGCATTTGATCTTCAATCACTGGTACCCTTTCTTCCAGTTGATCGAATCAGCTACTGAAGCTTGTGCATTTGTCACGTAGTTCTTGTGCCATGGTTTTCAGCTCCATCAGGTCATTTAGGGACTTCTCTACACTGTTTATTCTAGACTTCTAATCTTTTTTCAAGGTTTTTAGCTACTTTGCAATGGGTTCAAACTTCCTCCTTTAGCTTGGAGAAGTTTGATTGTCTGAAGCCTTCTTCTCTCAACTCATCAAAGTCATTCTCCATTCAGCTTTGTTCCGTTGCTGGTGAGGAGCTGCATTCCTTTGGTTGGGGAAAGGTGCTCTGAATTTTAGAATTTTCAGCTTTTCTGCTCTGTTTTTACCCCATTTTTATGGTTTTATCTACCTTTGATCTTTGATGATGGTGATGTACAGATGGGGTTTTGGTGTGGATGTCCTTTCTGTTTGTTAGTTTTCCTTCTAACAGTCAGGATGCTCAGCTGCAGGTCTGTTGCAGTTTGCTGGAGGTCCACTCCAGACTGTTTGCCTAGGTATCTGAAGCGGAGGCTGCAGAACAGTGAATATTGCTGAACAGCAAATGTTGTTGCCTGATCATTCCTCTGGAAGCATCATCTCAGAGGGGTACCCGGTGTTGTGAGGTATCAGTCTGCCCCTACTGAGTGGTGCCTCCCAGTTAGGCTACTCGGGGAGCAGGGAACCACTTGAGGAGGTGGTCTTTCTGTTCTCAGATGTCAAACTCTGTGCTGGGAGAACCATTACTCTCTTCAATTCTGTCAAACAGAGACATTTAAGTCTGCAGACGTTTCTGCTGACTTTTGTTCCACTATGCCCCCTGTCCCCAGAGGTGGAATCTCCAGATGCTGGCAGGCCTCCTTGAGCTGCAGTGGGCTCCACTCAGTTCGAGCTTCCCCGGATGCTTTGTTTACCTACTCAAGCTTCAGAAATAGAGAGCGTCCTTCCCCCAGCCTTGCTGCTGCCTTGCAGTTCAATCTTAAAAATGCATTGAAATCATGTACAACTGCTGTGCACCAAAATTTAGCTTAATTAGATCTTTCAAGTAGCATGCAATTCCAACTCACAAGTCTTCAAGTACTGCTAGTAAGTGTTCCCTTGTTTGCAGAGGATTAAATGTTGATCATGAATTGACATTATCTTAATTAAAATGATCACTTTCCTTTCTACATGGTGAAGTGCTTTTTCTTTTACTGCTTCCCCCGTATGTTAAGAATGAAATCGGATATTTGTGAAGTTTTAAAAGCATTTCCTTGCTAAGATATTTCATTGTAAAAGATACTTAATATAGTAGGATGCAACAGGTAAAAGTCCCCCAAAGCAAAAATTCAAAGGTAAATAATAAATAGTAAACATATCCTGAAGAGAGAAAGAAGTCAGCTAAAAGACAGGAATATTAGCTTATGAAATTAGTATTTCTGTATTGGGAATTCAGTATTATTCTATTTCACCATGGTAGACTGTTGTGCTAGCAATGAGTGAGGCTCTGTGGGCGTGGGACCCTCCGAGCCAGATGTGAGATATAATCTCCTGGTGTGCCATTTGCTAAGATCATTGGAAAAGTGCAGTATTAGGGTGGCAGTGACCTGATTTTCCAGGTGCCATCTGTCACCACTTCCCTTGGCTAGAAAAGGGAATTCCCTGACCCCTTGCACTTCCCGGGTAGGCAATGCCTCACCCTGCTTCAGATCTAAAACTGACACCCTAACCTCACAATTAAAAGAACTGGAGAAGCAACAGCAAACATATTCAAAAGCTAGCAGAAGGCAAGAAATAACTAACATAAGAACAGAACTGAAGAAGATAGAGACACAAAAAACCCTTCAAAAAAAATCAATGAATCCAGGAGCTGGTTTTTTGAAAAGATCAACAAAATTGATAGATCACTAGCAAGACTAATAAAGAAGAAAGAGAGGAGAATCAAATAGACAGAATTAAAAGTGATAAAGGGGACATAATCACCAATCCCACAGAAATACAAACTACCATCAGAGAACAATATAAACACCTCTATGCAAATAAACTAGAAAATCTTGAAGAAATGGATAAATTCCTGGACACATACACCCTCCCAAGACTAAACCAGGAAGAAGTTGAATTCCTGAATAGACCAATAACAGGCTCTGAAATTGAGGCAATAATTAATAGCCTACCAACCAAAATAATTCCAGGACCAGATAGATTCACAGCTGAATTCTACCAGAGGTACAAGGAGGAGCTGGTACCATTTCTTCTGAAACTATTCCAATCAATGGAAAAAGAGGGAATCCTCCCTGACTCATTTTATGAGACCAGCATCATCCTGATACAAAAGCCTGGCAGAAGCACAACAAAATAAGAGAATTTTAGACCAATATCCCTGATGAACATTGATGCAAAAATCCTCAATAAAATACTGGCAAACTGAATCCAGCAGCATATCAAAAAGCTTATCCACCATGATCAAGTGGGCTTCATCCCTGGGATGCAAGGCTGGTTCAACATATGCAAATCAAAAAATGTAATCCAGCATATAAACAGAACCAAAGACAAAAACCACATGATTATCTCAATAGGTGCAGAAAAGGCCTCTGACAAAATTCAACAGCCCTTCATGCTAAAAACTCTCAATAAATTCAGTATTGATGGGACATGTCTCAAAATAGTAAGACCTATTTATGACAAACCCACAGCCAATATCATACTGAGTGGGCAAAAACTGGAAGCATTCCCTTTGAAAACTGGCACAAGACAAGAATGCCCTCTCTCACCACTCCTATTCAATATAGTATTGGAAGTTCTGCCCAGGGCAATCAGGCAATAGAAAGAAATAAGGGGTATTCAATTAGGAAAAGAGGAAGTCAAATTGTCTCTGTTTGCAGATGACATGATTGTATATTTAGGAAACCCCATCATCTCAGTCCAAAATCTCCTCAAGCTGATAAGCAACTTCAGCAAAGTCTCAGGATACAAAATCAATGTACAAAAATCACAAACATTCCTATACACCAATTACAGACAAACAGAGGGCCAAATTATGAATAAACTCCCATTCACAATTGCTACAAAGAGAATAAAATACCTAGGAATCCACCTTAAAGGGATGTGAAGGACCTCTTCACAGAGAGCTACAAACCACTACTCAAGGAAATAAAAGAGGACACAAACAAATGCAAGAGTATTGAAGAATCAATGAAAATGACCATACAGTCCAAAGTAATTTATAGATTCGATGCTATCCCCATTCAGCTACCACTGACTTTCTTCACAGAATTGGAAAAAACTACTTTAAACTTCATATGGAACCAAAAAAGAGCCCACATAGCCAAGACAATCCTGGGAAAGAAGAACAAAGCTGGAGGCATCACACTTGACTTCAATCTATACCGCTGTGTCTGGAATTGGTAGGTTCCTGGTCTTGCTGACTTCAAGAATGAAGCTGCAGACCATCGCAGTGAGTGTTACAGTTCTTAAAGATGGTGTGTCTGGAGTTTATTCCTTCAGATGTTCAGATGTGTCTGCAGTTTCTTCCTTCTGGTGGGTTCGTGGTCTTGCTGACTTCAGGAGAGAAGCTGCAGACCTTCCCAGTGAGTGTTACAGCTCTTAAAGGTGGTGAGTCTGGAGTTGTTTGTTCTTCCTGGTGGGTTGGTGGTCTTTCTGGCTTCAAGAATGAAGCTGCAGACCTTCGCAGTGAGTGTTATATCTCATAAAGGCAGCATGGACCCAAAGAGTGAGCAGCAGCAAGATTCATTGTAAAGAGCCAAAGAACAAACCTTCCACTGTGTAGATCTGGACCCGGGTTGCCACTGCTGGCTCCCGCAGCCTGTTTTTATTCCCTCATCTGGCCCCACCCACATCCTGCTGATTGGTTCATTTTACAGAGAGCTGATTGGTCTGTTTTGACACAGTGCTGATTGGTGTCTTTACAATCCCTGAGCTAGACACAGAGTGCTGATTGGTGTATTTACAATCCTTTAGCTAGACATAAAAGTTCTCCAAGTACCCACCAGATTAGCTGGACACAGAGTGCTGATTGGTGTGTTTACAATCCTTTAGCTAGACACAAAAGTTCTCCAAGTTCCTACTAGATTAGCTAGACACAGAGCACACATTGGTGCACTCACAAACCTTGAGCTAGACACACGGTGCTGAGTGGTGCATTTACAAACCTTTAGCTAGACAAAAAAGTTCTCCAAGTCCCCACCCTACTCAGGAGCCCAGCTGGCTTTGCCTAGTGGATCCCGCATCGGGGCTGCTGGGGGAGCTGCCAGCCAGTCCCACGTGGGGCACCTGCACTCCTTAGCCCTTGGGCAGTCCATGGAACCGTGGAGCAGGGGGAGGCGCCCATCGGGGAGGCTCTGGTCGCCCGGGAGCCCACTAGGGGCAGGGCTCAGGCAAGGTGGGCTCGGGCAAGTCGGGCTGGAGGGAGCCCGGCCCAGTGGGGAGGTGGCTGAGGCCTGGAGAGAATTCGAGCACAGCCTGGTCAGGCCAGCAGTGCTGGGGGACCAGGTGCACCCTCTGCAGCTGCTGGCTGGGGTTCTAAGCGCCTCACTGCTCGGGTCTGGCAGTGCCGGCCAGGTTCTGAGTGCAGGGCCGGCTGAGCATGCCCCCACTCGGAACTCATGCTGGCTCCTGAGCACCGTAGGCAGCCCCGGTTCCCGCTCCTGCCTCTCCCTCCACACCTCCTCATAAGCAGAGGGAGCCGGCTCCGGACTTGGCCAGCCCAGAGAGGGGCTCCACAGTGCTGAGGCGGGCTGAAGGGCTCCTCAAGCATGGCCAGGGCAGACGCTGAGGCTGAGAGAGAGCGAGGGATGCCAGCACGTTGTCACCTCTCACTAAAAGGCTACAGTAACCAAAACAGCATGATACTGGTGCCAAAACAGATATATAGACCAATGAAACAGAACACAGGCCTCAGAAATAACACCGCATGTCTACAACCATCTGATCTTTGACAAACCTGACAAAAACAAGAAATGGGGAAAGGATTCGTTATTTAATAAATGGTGTTGGGAAAACTGGCTAGTCATATGCAGAAAGCTGAAACTAGATCCCTTCCTTATAGCTTATACAAAAATTAACTCAAGATGGATTAAAGACTTAAATGTAAGACCTAAAACCATAAAAACCCCAAGAAGAAAACCTAGGCAACAGCATTCAGGACATAGGCATGGGCAAAGACTTCATGTCTAAAACACCAAAAGCAATGACAACAAAAGCCAAAATTGACAAATGGGATCAATTAAACTAAAGAACTTCTGCACAGCAAAACAAACTACCATCAGAGTGAACAGGTAACCTAGAGAATGGGAGAAAATTCTTGCAATATACTCATCTGACAAAGGACTAATATCCAGAATCTACAAAGAACTCAAACAAATTCACAAGAAAAAAAAAAAAACCATCAAAAAGTGGGCAAAGGATATGAACAGACACTTCTCAAAAGAAGACATTTATGCAGCCAACAGACACAGGAAAAAATGCTCATCATCACTGGCCATCAGAGAAATGCAAATCAAAACCGCAATGAGATACCATCTCACACCAGTTAGAATGGCAATCATTAAAAAGTCAGGAAACAACAAGTGCTAGAGAGGATGTGGAGAAATAGGAACACCTTTACACTGTTGGTGGGACTGTAAACTGGTTCTACCATTGTGGAAGACAGTGTGGTGATTCCTCAAGGATCTAGAACTAGAAATACCGTCTGACCCAGCCATCCCATTACTGGGTATATACCCAAAGGATTATAAATCATGCTGCTATAAAGACACATGCACACGTATGTTTACTGCGGCACTATTCACAATAGCAAAGGCTTGGAACCAACCCAAATGTCCATCAATGATAGACTGGATTAAGAAAATGTGGCACATATACACCATGGAATACTATGCAGCCATAAAAAAGCATGAGTTCATGTCCTTTGTAGGGACATGGATGCAGCTGGAAACCATCATTATCTGCAAAGTATCACAAGGACAAAAACCAAACACCACATGTTATCACTCATAGATGGGAATTGAACAATGAGAACATTTGGACACAGGAAGGGGAACATCACACACCGAGGCCTGTTGTGGGGTGGGGGAAGGGGGGAGGGATAGCACTGGGAGATATACCTAATGTAAATGACAAGTTAATGGGTGCAGCACACCAACATGGCACATGTATACATAAGTAACAAACCTGCACGTTGTGCACTTGTACCCTAGAACTTAGTATAATAATAATAATTAAAAGAAACCCAAAACCATTCTAAACCCCAAAATTATTGAAATAAAAATATTAAAACCTTTAAAAAAAAACTGATGTAATGCTGCAGAAAAAGGAAAGCTGATGCTTTAAGAATGTGGAATTGGAAAATATAAAGAGATATTTTGTTTGGCTATTCTTAAAATGGATATTTATTTTTAGCTTAATTTTTGACTAAAAGCACAACTATTTCTGATGGGTATTTTTGAAAGTTTAGTATATGTAACACACTGGAGTGTATAAATGTAATGCCCTTTAGGAAATGTGGACAACTCATTATGGATTGAATTAGCCATGATTTGCTTTCTTTCTTGTAGTCATATTAAAGGATGGAATTGTTTCATGGCATCTCATGCCTTTTTACAACTAATTCCAAATTGACAGAAATACTTTATTTGGAGCAATCAACTCAAGTCAGCTTGATTACTGACAAAAGATATTCAAAGAGAAAATGTTAAATCAGAACTCTTTTTCCAGAGGGTAAGCAAGAAATACAAAAATACCCAGAAAATAATAATAATATTAGAATATAAACCTCTCATTCATTTTTAATAGATAGTTTAGGGAAGTTTTTGGTATTTCTCTCTTTCACTATTTAGCTTTCCCTCTCTCCTCCCTTTCTTCTTTTCTACTTTGGACAAAAATAATAGCCTTTGACCAGGATTAACTATTTTTAATTATGAAAAACCTAAGTCAGTATCATACGTCATCTCATTTTGAACATGATAAACTCATTCATTTAGAAGAATTTGTGTAACTATGGGCAAATGCTGCTGACATTTTCCTCTTAGTATAGCAACAACAATCAAAAGAAACTCCTTTTTAAAAAATTAACAATTAACGACAGTGTGAAAGTCTAGAGTGGTTTCTTATGAGGTTATTTGTAGGTGTCATCCTCCAAATTTTTCAGTAATAATTCTGTATTGCCACACAGTCATCTTCTGTAAGACCAAAATTAAAGGGAAAAAAGTGAACAGAAAGGAAGTTTTAGAAAGAGACCATTGGCAAACCTTCTGTGAGAGAAAAGTGTGTAACTATAAAATTCACTGGACTCACTCCAGACTCTAAAAAAGGTACTGATTAATCTTTAGAAAATATCATCATTCTCAGCAAACTAACACAAGAACAGAAAAGCAAACACCACATGTTCTCAGTTATAAGTGGGAGTTGAACAATGAGAACGCATGGACACAGAGAGGGGAACATCACAAACCACAAACCAGGGCCTGTTGTGGAGTTGGAGGCTAGGAGAGAGGGATAGCATCACGAGAAATACCTAATGTAGATAATGGGTTGATGGGTGCAGCAAATCACCATGGCATGTGTATACCTATGTAACAAACCTGCATGTTCTGCACATGTACCCCAGAACTTAAAGTATAATTTTAAAAAGAGAAAATTTCATTGAGAAACAAAAATGAAATTTCCCAAGATTTTTTTTTTTGCTTACCACCTAAAGTTCAACACACATAAATATTATTCATTATCTTTCTCCTAGTAATAAATTAATGACATAAGTGAGTAACCTGTCAACTGAGCAAGAAATCTGGGAGGTATTCCCGTAGATTCCCCTTGTTCCTTCCATTTCTAATGGTTCTACAGGTTTCCTTTACATTTTACTTCCTTTACATCATTAATATCTGCTTCAGCCTCTTCATTCCCATTGTTCTGGTGCAGGGTCATATCATCATCTGCCTGGATTATTGCAATTTACTTCTAAATGGCTTGCCTAACGCTAGCTGCACCTTGCCATCTAGCTGTCATATGACCAGCAATCTTCCTGAAAAATAGAAATAAGATTATATTATTATCCTGATTAAAACATTCAGCCAAACTCTTTGCATAGCATATAAGGTCCTCCAATATTTGGCACTGTTTTCGTCCTCCATTGCCTCCCACCCACCCCCCTTATGCTTTCATATTAAACTATTTACAGTACCCCCTGCAATGTTCTCTCATGTTTCCATGTATTTGCACATATTGTTCCCTGTACTTGGAATCCTCTTTTTCCAACCCCTTCTAATAAACTTTAACCTACCTTTCAAGGCACACCTAGGTGTTTCTTTTTCTCTGAACCCTACCCTAGCATGTCCTAGTCAACATACTTGTTTGTCCCACCACGGTACCTTGAGTACATGTATTATATTCCTGTCAAAAGGAATTGTAATGGCTTGTTTACATATCTGACTCTTCCCAGACTGTGTGTTTCAGGAACTATGGCTTTTCATCTTCATATGTGGGCACCTTACATTTACTCACTAATGTTGCATGCATGAATGAGTGAATTAATAAATCAATGTTCTAACGATGCTAAAACAGAGAAGTATTTAGAGATTTGTCCAAATATACTCCATGAATCAAGGGCAGGTCCAGGAATAGATTCTGGTTCTTCCCACTTCTTTCTGTTCCTCAGTCTACTAGACCATGACTCACTGTTTCATAAACAAAAGAAGATGGAAAAATTTTTATTTTTCTTACACAAAATTACCCACCATAGGAAACTATCCACTGTACTCCACCGTCTGGCTTTCAGGCATAAAAATGGATTTTGATGCTCTAGTTGCATTTTTGGGGAAAGTTCTTTCATCTTAGGCACAATGAGTTCAGAATAGACTCCAGCAGCATTGGTATTTGAATAAGGGGATTAAAATAAAAATGTCATAAGGAACTCAGAATTGATGTTATCAGCTACTGCCTCTCTTTATTCTTACTCTTCTTTTAAAGGAGCAGATTATATGCTTCCTAATTCTTTTTTGAATATTTTAACAAACTTGTCCCTTAAGCTTTTAATGCCAGGAAAACACACACACACACACACACACACACAAAAGTGGTAGGTTGAGGCCGGGCACGGTGGCTCACGCCTGTAATCCCAGCACTTGGAGAGGCCAAGGTGGGTGGATCATGAGGTCAGGAGTTCGAGACCAGCCTGACCAGCATCAACATGATGAAACCCTGTCTCTACTAAAAATACAAAAATTAGCTGGGCATAGTGGTGTGCGCCTGTAATCCCAGTTACTTGGGAGGTTGAGGCAGGGGAATTACTTGAACCTGGGAGATGGATGTTGCAGTGAGCCGAAATCGGGCCTCTGCACTCCAGCCCGGGCAACAGAGCATGACTCTGTCTCAAAAAAAAAAAAAAAAAAAAAAAAAAAAGTAAGTTGACATCTCCTTGAGTCAAAAGTGGTAGGTTGACATCTCCTTGAGTCACTAAGTATAGTTTTAAAATCTGCATAACAAAACTCTATTTCTAAAGTAACTGACATTGAGAAACCTTTTATTCAAAAATGTTTTCCGGACTCTACAGAAGCACTAGAGAAAAACTTACATTATTAGTCCTATTCTGTAGACTACATATTCTAAGATCAAAAAAAATACATTTTCTCCTCTCAAGAGTGTAAATAAGAATGACATCATAAATTCATAAAAAGATTTAAATATTCCTTCAAATAAAAAATTTAAAAGTTATTAATAAATATTACGCCTTATTTATAAACCTACATCTTTTTGTGTCTAGTCTCAGTGTATTCGAAAAGCCTCATATTTCATTTTGATAACCTTGAAAAATAACACTCTTCTAGTAGTCTTTCTTCTAGAAATAGCATGGAAGATTAGATAACATACTACCTTTCTCAACACAATTTTCTAAATATCTTCTGATAGTTTAATTCTCTCTAGTACTTTGCTTTCATGACAGCTCTTCTCTCTATCCCCAAAGTCCCCTCATCACCACATTTCCCTCCATCCCCTCTGTATTAATCCATTTTTACGCTGCTGATAAAGACATATCAGAGACTAGGTAATATATAAAGAGATAGAGGTATAGTGGCTCTTTCCATGTGGCTGGGGAGTCCTGACAATCATGGCAAAAGGTGAAAGGCATGTCTTCCACGGCAGCAGGCAAAAAGAGAAAGAGAATCAAGCAAGAGGGGTTTCCCCTTACAGAAACCATCAGAATTCATGAGACTTATTAACTACCATAACAGTAAGGGGAAAACTGCCCCCATGATTCAATTATCATCCATTGGGTCCTTCCCACAACGCATGGGGATTATGGGAGCTACAATTCAAGATGAGATTTGGGTGGGGACACAGCCAAACCATATCACTCCACTTCTCCTCCGCCTCTTGTCTTCTGCTCCTCACACTCACAGTTTCTCACCCTTCCACACCAATAGAGTCCACAGAGATGTACTTTCACTTCCCTGGTGTGATCACTTATTGTAAGAAGAACAGCTCTTCTGAAATTCAGGTGAATGAAATTCTCTATTCTCTTAAATATCATAATACAGAATATGATGGAATACATAAAGAGGAAAACAGACCAATGAAATTCACTGTGGAAAAAATCACTTTGGATTGAACTTTGAGGGAAGATTTTGTTAGGAAGAGAGAATCTGATCAGTCAGAGGAAGGAGGATAAGAAATAGCTAAAATGAGATAAGCAGAGAGAAGGCATTCTAGGTGAGATGTTTATGAGTAATATTGCACAAATCAGGAATGAATGTGGAATTGGGCAGACATTTAATTCTCATGGATTTAAGGAAGATGGCCATGGTAGACAGTGTTGAAAAGTTAGCTGTACATTTACAATGCTGAAAACAGTTACGTTTCCATCTTTTAGGTCATGGAAGGTATTATTATTGCAGGTGTTTTGTTGCTAAGTGACACAATGGGAATAATGTAGTAATGGAGAAATTAGAGAGGGGAGAAGTGAAGAATGATATCCTAAAAGCTAGAGCAGTTGTCTCTGGCATGAAATAATGAAAGATTGAGCTGAGAGGTATGGATGAAATGGAAAAGAAGCAGCTTCTGTCTTCTTTCTACAAATACTGATCATTTCATCAAGAAATGAGTCAGCAGGCTCATTTAATAAGTATAGTACCATAATAATTATTTAAATTATTCATTTCTATAGGGAACCAAATAATAAAAAGAAAACTTATCAATTTTTTTCTGTTTTTGGCATTCCTATTCCTACCCAAAGAAACAAGAGAAAGAGTAATTTGATGACTAAATGTATGTATTTTTCATTTTACATTTTTAGATTTGTTAATATAGAAAAGTTGATGAAATGTTAACTAACCTAAAGCCACTTTTGGCTTACTTTTTTTTTGGCTTTTATTATTTTCAATTGACACATAATTATACATATTTACAGGGTGCAGTGTGCTATTTTGACACATGTATACAATATGTAATGATCTCAAATCAGGGTAATTAGTATATTCATCACCTTAAGCATGTATTGTTTCCTTGTGTTGGGAGTGTTTGAAATCTATTCTTCTAACTATTTGAAAATATACAATGAATTTTTGTTAATTATAGTCACTATGTAGTGCTATACAATGCTAGAACTTACTCTTCCTATCTAGGTGTACTTTTGTAAAGCCACATTTTTTTTCCAATTTTTATTTTAGATTCAGAGGGTACATGTGCAGATTTGTTAGCTGGGTAATTGTGTGATGCTGAGTTTTGGGGTACAAATGATCCTGTGACCCAATAGTGAGTTTTTCAACCCTAGCCCCATTCCTCCTTCCTTTTTCTAGTAGCTCCTGTTTCTATTGTTCTCTTTATGTCCATGAGTACCTAAGATTAGGTTCCATTTATAGGTGAGAACATGTAGTATGTGATTTTCTGTTTCTGTGTTAATTCACTTAGGATAATGGCCTTCGACTCTTTCCATGTTGCTTCAGAGGACATGATTTCATTCATTTTTATGGCTGTGTAGTATTCCATGGTGCATGTGTACCACCCTTTCTTTATCCAATCCACCATTGATGGGCAACTAGGTTGATTCCATGTCCTTGCTATTGTGAATAGTGCTGTGATGAACATGTGAATGTATGTGTTTTTTTGGTAGAACAATTTGTTTTCTTTTGGATATACACCCAGTAATAGGATTACTGGGTCAAATGATAGTTATCATTTTAAGTTCTTTGAGAAATCTCCAAGCTGTTTTCCACAGTAGCAGAGTCCCTTTTTTTTGCAGTATAAAATCTGAGTAAGATAACAGACTATTGGAAGTGTGGAAGAAACTCGGCCCAGTTTCAGCTCACTGAGTATTTACAGAATGCCTGAGAATATTGCTTTTTAAAATCTAAGGCTGCACAATTCAGCACTCTAGAACTTTGCAGAATAATGAATCATCATTTTCTGTATCTTGGTTTTGTTGTTATTTGAAAATAGACCAGTCACATTATAGCAAATATCTTAAATGTACATGTGCAATTCAATAACAACTTTACTATGACACATACTCATATTCATTGAAGATATTTTGATTTAAAGTCTTAGAAGGAATTTGTTCATTCATTGCAGTATTTCCCTATAGAATTATTGGTTGAATGACCAACCGTGCAGTAATTATCATTCCAGTGTCATATGAAAGGAAAATATTTTGCTTTCAACTAGAAAACATTTTATAAATCAGTCAGATGTGGGTGTATATACCTATGCAAGCATGAGTAAAGAGGAGAGAGACAGATTATAAAGAATTTTAGATTGTTGTGCCAAATTGATGTCATTAAGCTTACTTGCGAAAAGAAGGCATAGAGTGCCTGGAGGTGTTATGCTCAGTTGGTCACAGGAGAGTGCTAGAGTACCATTAACTTTCCTGCTCTAAAATAACTGAAAGAAATCATGTGCCAGAGAAAGACTTAATGCACTTGGGTGAGCTTTGCCTTGCAGGGTTGATGGAAAGAAATAATAGCACATGCTGGTAGAAATTATAGTAGAATGCCAAATGTACCTCACAACATCTCCAGATGTTAAGAACAGAATGATAAAGTGTGACAGAATTATCTTGTGCTATAATTATTTTAATCTTTGCAGTGCTATTATAAAAGATTTCAATTTTGTCAAATTACCCTCTGCATTTTAAAATTCTTTTTCAGGTAGCTCTTAACAGTTTTACTAAATTGTTCTACATTCTTTGCAGGCAGCATCCTCTTGAGCCAGTGGGAATGCAATATGTGGATCTGGACTGCATTTAATGACCTTGTTCTCCTTGGCATAAAAGCAAAATAACAGAGGTGCGACTCTGAGTCCTTGGTAATAGAAATACTTTGCAGTCATATGTTTCTTTCATAGAATTTTAATATTGTTATGCATCACAATTATTTTCTATGACTTAGAAAGATGAACAATATGTGATTCTTGTTTTCTAGACAAAAACACTAAATCACCTCAGAATCCAGAAGAATTTATGTCAGTAACTGCAAGAACTGCAAGCATATTTTTGGACCTCTAGATTCTGCTAGCAAAATGCTGCTTCATCCAACTTAATCATCAGTCTTATAAGGATCATTGTCTGAGAATAAATTAACACTTAAGAGTGCTGAGTAACATAATCAGGCATGATAATCCACTAAGCATGGGGAACCCTTGGAAGAATGTTGCAATTATATAGGGCTTTTATGAGAGTTTTGAGATATTAAGAAAAGCTATCGACGAATTCCCCAAAGAAATGCAAATAAATACAGCATTTTAAATACAATTTCACAGGGGTCAGTTACAGGTCCAACAGCAAGATCTTCAATTATAAGGGTCATTACTATCCCTTATGACACATGGGTTGGGGGTGGTCTGGTGCAGTTTGTACAGAGTTCTGGGATCAGAGCTATGGTTTCCTTTCTCCAGTGCCCATAGCAGGTTATTTCAACATAATATCACACTTATTAGGCTTTATTGATTGGAGGATAAGGAAATATTAAACATTCTCCAGTAATCCAGAGACTACAATCAAATGTAAGAACAACTAAATTTGTGACCACGTCCATTCAAAAAGACTTACAGTAAATTTACTGAGAAACTAAAAACCATATGTAGTGAATTTGCTTTTCCAATCATCTATGTTTTAATCTATAGAAAGAGCTTAAGATAATATTGTGAATACTACAGAGTCTTTAATATTTATCTGGCAGCACTCCCCAAAGACCTAACACCTAAAAACATTTTTAACAATATGGAAAATTTATTTATTGAACTAAAATTTTTATGCCCCAAGCATAATCGAGAAGCATTGGAATACGAGACATGAAAAGAAAATGCAGGCTGATACAGAAGTTATCTTGGTGATAACACCAGTGGAGAGCATATCAGTGCCCAATAGGCGCTCCTTAAAGCTTTGGCCCTTCATGAGAATCCAGGGACTACAGAACTCCAAATTGAACTTTCCACCAACTTAGGGAGACAGCGGCTCAAAATTAGATTTGTAGACTTTAAAATATCTTTTAAATTTTTTACTTGCATGCCTAAAGTTCTGATGAGGCAGGTTTAACTTCTCTTTCCTTTTAAGAAAAATTACTTAAATTATATTATTTTCTTTTAAAAATCTTTTTTTTTTTAAATTTGGACTCAGCCAGTACATATGCACAGTTGTTATACCAGTATACGGCTTGATGCTGAGGTTTGGGATACAGATGATTCTATTACCCAGGTGGTGAGCATAGCACTCAATAGGCTCAATAAGTAGTTTTTTAGCCAACACCCCCCTGCCCCCCACTTCCTTTCTTATTTCTCTGTTTATCTCTGTAATTGACTAAACTTGGCAACCTGTACCATCATCCACAAAAGATACCAGCAGCTCGTAGGGCTCTGGAAGAGGAACAATCCTATCTTCACTCTTTCAGCACCCAAAAGTCATTTCCGGCAAAATACTCCCCTATTCTGTTCCTTCAAGAGAAAATAATGTCAGAGTCACAGGGGAGTCTAGTAAGAGATACTGGAAATCAAGAAATAGATCTGGAAGGCATGGGCATGAGAATGGCTCTTCTAGTCCTGCTGTGAAGGAAAGGGCAAGAAACTCACTTTCTCAGACTGGATACACCTTCATCTGCTTCTCCTCAAAGGGCAATTGCACTGAATTCTCACTTGAGAAGGTGCAGACCAGATAGGACAGCAAGATGCTTCGACTGGGTTTCGCTCCCTCTCTTGGACCCAGTACCCCATATGGCCCACTGGGATGCCTTCAGCTTTTGCTACTGAGGACCCCAACCTACTCTGATGGCTTCTAAAATGGTCAGTGTTCTAAAACTATTTTTTACTCATACTTAATCCTTTCCCGACTTGGCACCCCACCTATCACCAAAATTCCAGAGCATTGTATCTAACTCAAGAAACCAAGATAAGTAAATTAATATATACTATGAGAATGATTCCTGAGGGTGCTGGTGAACAAAAGGAATCTATTGCTAATATTTCAGGAAATGGGAGTTCCCTGGGGAGGAAAAGCGGGAGTATGCAAGTGGGTTGCTTTCGGCCAAATATCCAAGATCTTGCCTTTGGACATCAAAATAACTGTTCCTCAGAATCTCCCACCATTTATCTTCTCCACTTAGCTGGAAGAAGATATCTGCAAGCCACGATTTTTGCCCCTCTTTCTCTTTCCTGGAAGGCCTCACTTAAGTGAAATATTGTAGGTGGTATCCTAGCTTAAAGAAAAAAAAAAAATTGGAAAGGGAAAGGGCATTCAGGAATCTTCAGAGACACATCAGAATAGCCTCCTTTACGTTTGGTTCTCTTTTTTTTTCTGAAAAATTAGGTGAACAAATTCTTTTTTCTTTTTCTTTTTCTTTTTTCTTTTCTTTCTTTCTTTCTTTCTTTTTTTTTTTTTTGAGACGTAGTTTTGCTCTTGTTGCCCAGGCTGGAGTACAATGGTTCAATCTCGGCTCACCGAAACCTCCACCTCCCAGGTTCAAGCAATTCTCCTGCCTCAGCCTCAGGCATGTGCCACCATGCCCGGCTAATTTTGTATTCTTAGAAGAGACAGGGTTTCTCCATGTTGGTCAGGCTGGTCTCAAACTCCTGACCTCAGGTGATCCTCCCACCTCGGCCTCCCAAAGTGCTGGGATTACAGGCCTGAGTCACCACGCCCAGCCACAAATTCTTTTTTCAAAGTAAAAGACTTTTAGTCATTTTAATCAGATGTTTGCTATTCATTTCCAATTACTATAGAACAAAATCCAATTAAAGTGAGTTCATTGATAGACCAACTTTAAGTTTCTTTGGTTGCCGTATTATACTTTCTTTACATAATCATGTATCCATTTGTTCACATTGAATGACTTTCCAATCAAAGTCTCAAAAATTTAAAACATAGTCACAGACTGTGATTTTAAGCCTATCTATAAATTGTTTGGAATGCAGCAGATATCTTCCCACAGAAATGGTGTATAAGACAAATTAACCCTTAAATACTCTGATTCAATATATAGTGAGTGTTCAGGATTTAAAAGAAGGATTAAGGGCATGGGCCAGGTAACCAAAAATAAATACAAGAGGTAGAAGAGAGCAAGAATTTAAGAAAGATGGGACACAATTCCAGATTTGGCCAGTAAGGATGACTTGACATAACGAAAGCTACATACCCTACAGGACATGTAGGATAGAATTGACTTAGTTCTGTATTTAGGCATGGGGTTTGGCAGTATGAAAACCCCCCATGTTGTGGACAGAGAACATATTTGCAATCTGTTTTTTGTAAACTAGAGGCCAGTATAGTATCAGTTAGTGTGTTCAAAGTGACCGGGCTCCTTGGAAAGGTAGTCTAGACAAAGCATTGCTAAAACAAACAAACAAACAAAAAACACAACTTGTGAAACTGATGGGACCCAGAACAAATGCTGGTGTGCCAGTCAGGATTTCTTCATAGTAAACTCAACACCCAAATGTAATGTGGAAGTTAGCCATTTACACCTGAGTACTGTGCCATATCTCTAGAAGATGGAATGGACTTATTGACAATGCAAAGAATCCATCATTCACATCTGTCAGGCTTCTATCAGTGCATTCACCTTGTTGTCTAGTTTGTGCTGAAACACAAATTTTTCAGAAACCAATTCACAGACTAAATTACGTATTTAATAATTTACTATAAACTTCTGAAATAAAAATATATCATCCTTTAAGTTTAGTTTTTCAGAAGAAAACAAATGCCAACATTCATTTTAGCAAAGACTTATTTGAGCTCTTCACAAGTTACTCTTACCCGAGTAATGGAATAGTAACTCTTCACAAGGATTTTATAGTATAATGTAGTTTAATGGTTTTCTATTTTCCATAACATTAAATCTTTTGAGGTATCAATCACTTAATGCTTAATATGAATTTCAAGAGATCAGAATCCCGTTAAAAATCGTAATTAATTTCATGCAGATTTAACAGAATTGCTTCCCTCCTTTGGAAAAGAATCCTTTATTATTTAATTAAAGGCCGGCTTTCTCTGAGGTTCTCTTGTTAGATAAAAGTACTTTATTTTTATAACCAACTGATTTATTTGTTTTTGTTTTTCTACTTGTTATGTGTTGCATTGTGTACTCCCAAAAGATATGTTGAAGTCCTAACTCCAAGTACTTCAGAATGTGGCCTTATTTGAAAATAGGTCGTTGCAGGTATGATCAAGCTAAGATGAGGTCATTAGGATGGGCCCTAATTCAATATAACTAATGTCCTTGTCAAAAGAGGAAATTTGGACACAGACACAAACATGCCCAGAGAGAAAACGATGTGAAGAGACACTGGGGGAAGAGACTCATGTGAAGATGGGGGATTGGAGCAATGCAACAAGCCAAGGAAGACCAAAGATACCAATAAACACTGGAAGCTAGAAAGAGACTAGAAAAGATTGGCCTCCAGGCTTCAGAGGGAGAACAGTCCTGCCAACACCTTGATTTTGGCTTCTAGCCTCCAGACAGTAGATTATATTTCTGTTATTTTAAGTCACCCAGTTTGTGGTATTTCGTCAAGGCAGTCCTAGAAAACTAATACAATAGTCAACTTGAGATTTTTGTCAACTGAATGGCTCTGTGTACTTTTCTTAGCAAAGGCACTACCTCCACAAATTTCTTTGCTTCTAGAGAGAAATCCAAATACAACATGCATCTGTGGGCTGTCACCTCCTCTTCCTCTGTCTTTCTGACATTTTCCCCACAGAGCTGCATATAAGCAAGTTATCAGGATCACAAAACAAACAAAATTGAGTCACCTATAGCAAACTTAAAATCTTGAAGGATATTTAACTTTCCAGAGGTCCTTAAGAAACATTTTTTGTAAAATACCAAATGGATACACTAAGCAATAATTGTAAAGAGGAAACATACTTAACCTCAAAAAATAAATTTACAGTTTCAAAAGTAAATGGGATAGAGATGATCAGATAGCACTTTAGCCTTAGGTATAATATTTTAATTTTTACACAGATAATATATTCATGTTTTATTATATAATTAAAAAGTAATTTAAAAACAATGAATGGGACCTTCAGCTTTGTTGATAATTACAATTTTTCACATTTAGATAAGAATTAACCCAGGAAAACATTGTTAGCAGATGGGTCACATATATTTATCTGTTAATTGAAGAAGGAAGAAGAATGCAAAATGTTCTCCAAGGACTCCTACTTATCTTTATATATTTAAGAGAAGATCAAGACTTACATGTACTATGTTTTTGCCAACTAAGTATATCAATTTTTAGCTATCAAGTCCTTGTCTCCTTATTTGAGAGATAAGTGGGCTTCATCTATTCTCACTACCAACTTCCATGTTGCTGTTTCTCCTTACTGGGCCTGAATAACATTCGAAGAAGTGTAAGTAGATTAAAATGGAAAAGACCTGTTCCCCATAAAGCCAAACCAGGATTATAAGTAGGAGGTAGCTTCCCAGTACGTTTCTATGGAGCGACTGCTGCCCACATGCCTCACCTTGCCATGGATGAGGGGCCAGAGCTTCCTGTCACATTTGATAAGAGTGGCAGCCAGGCTCACAAAAGCTCCATGCACAGCCCCATAATTCCACTGCATCCTGGACTATGAAAAAAGGTCAATTTTGTCAGAGGAGGGTGTCCTGGCAATCTGTCACTGCAGGCCTAGTCCTGTGGGGTGGGATTAAGAAGAGTAGATTATATGCTTAAACTTATTAAAAGCCATCTCCTCTCTCTCTCCTCTCTCTCTCTCTCGCTCTCACTCTCGCTCTCATTCTCACTCTCTCTCCTTTCTTTTGTACTTGCTCATTTTCTTTTTGTCTATAGGATAAAGCATGACGTCTGCACATAGCAAACCAAGGAAAGTAAGGAGGGTAAGGGAATCAGGACCAGGACTGGCGCAAATCCCTGATCAACTGGAACAAGTCAAAGGATGAAGATTGTACCTGGCATGAAGGTTAACAATGTGGAGTCCTGGGGTGGCAGGGCATGAAGAAGGGAGAGTGCCAACATATTGAGAACAATTCAAAAAAGCACTTGGCACCTAGTAGGGGGTTAAGGGTCCTAGTAGATGGGCAGAGCCCACGTGATCTTGGGGCAAGAGCTGCTGGTCATTGCCCAGGTGTCTAGACACAGGGAATTAGAG
The DNA here is from genome assembly GCF_003255815.1 of Theropithecus gelada. NCBI lineage: Eukaryota > Metazoa > Chordata > Mammalia > Primates > Cercopithecidae > Theropithecus > Theropithecus gelada. The sequence continues at coordinate 137,375,821 of NC_037669.1, forward strand.
TTCCAGGCACTAAATAGAGTTCAGGGACACAGCTCCATGCTCTGGGAATGAGCACTGCAGTCCAGAAGAGAGAATGACAAGAACACAGGGACCTAGATGAGAAGCTCACTTCTGAGAATAAGCCTTAAAGAGCAGGAAGAGTTGCAATTCTGGGAGCAACACCAGTAATCATTGCTGAGGCATTTGATTCTGAATCTGAATCTAGTCCACAGCTGACGGGACTAATCTGAGATGGCTCCCAGGCTCACATGTCGCTGGCTTAAATACTGTGGTTGTGCTAACCCTCCCCAGAATGGAGATAAAAAGGCTGAGATGGTAATAATACCTCACCCATGATGGGTTCATGATAGAAACTGGGATAAGATGGAGCTTACAGAAAGATGGTACTAATTGAAGAGTTAGGAAAATAGAAACATGGCCAGAGGTACCAGTTTGGGGATTGATACAACATTTATAAGATTTCTACTGAGTATGGATTTTTAAGAATATTGAATAAAGTTTTAATTCTGAATTAGAGTTTTCTCAGGCCAGGCATGGTGATTACACCTGTAATCTCTGTGCTCTGGGAGGCTGAAATGGGAGGATCACTTGAGACCAGATGTTCTAGACCAGCCTAGGCACTATGGCAAGACCCTCATCTTTAAAAATATTTAAAAACTTAACTGGCACAGAGGCATGCACCTGTAGTTCCAGATACTCAAGAGGTTAAGGCTAGAGGATTGCTCGTGCCCCTGAGTTTGAGGCTGTAGTGAGCTATGATCACATCACTGTACTCTAGCCTAGGTAACAGTGAGATCCTTGTTCCTAAAATCACTTTTTCAAGTTTACTCATATTATGGCATTCATCAAACCCTCCAATATGCACCATCTTGTGCATTATAAAGTGTAATGGTGGAGTTTCACCACATTCATTCTTCCTAGTTTCTAATTCTTAATTTACAGTATGCTATCAGCTATATTTTTAATTTTATTATCTTAGAGACTCATTCTTTCAAAACTCTGATACTTAGCAGTATATTTGGCCTTTTATTTGAGCTGGTACCATAATATTAAAATGACTGTCTCCAATATCAACAACATCATCACCATTCTAGACTCAGCCTCTATATTACTCTGAAAGTTGGAACTCTTTAAAGAAGGATGAACTTTTGTGTTTCAGTTGTTTTAAAAGAGATTTTGGCCAAATAAATATGGGTTAAAATGAAAATATAAATAACGTCTTCTTTTCTTGAATTACTTTCATACCAAAAAAATTTAGTAGTCAATTTTTCTTTCAGTTACTCGTATAACTTTCTTGGACAAAAATGATAGGCTTTACTTATGAAAACCTTTGTATCCCTATGATATTAGAAACTACAATTGTCTATGGCTGCCTCTCTTCTTCCCAGCCATGTTCAGTTGATCACCGAGAAATCCCTACAACTTCCCCTTCTTTCTATTAACACAATGGTGTCTAACTTGGGCTCTCACTATCACCCACCTGAACTTGTCTCTCTGGACTAGATTTCCTGCTTCCAGGTCTTTCACTTTCAATCCACACATATACTCTTTTTACTTTTCTAAAATACATATGCATCAATGTTTATTTTCTGTTTGAAATACTTAATAGGTTCTGATTGCCCATATGAGCAAAAACATATTCCTCAGTGCAGCACAAAATATATCACATCATAGTCCAGCCCTAACCAACTTATTTTTCTTGATATTCCTTAATCTGACCTATTCTGGTCATATCAAAATATTTGCTGTACCTAAAAATTGGTATGCCATGACTTTGTTCAGATTAGCTTGTCTCTCTAAGTGCCCTTTATTCTTCTTTTATTAAACAGAAAAAGGAAGGTCCAGATTAAATGACATCTTCTCTGGAAATCCTGCCATGTCCTCCCCTTCTTTCTTCCTCCCATGCCAAACTCCATTCATTCTTTGTGTTTGCATGGCTCCTTGTACAGATAGATCTCTCTTTTGGCATTTATCATCTATGTTACTTTTCATACATTCTTTACTTCCACTAGACCAGCCTCTGAAGATTATGCAAAGTGCCATATTAATATTTAAATATTTAGTATTTAGAAGGTACTTACTACCTGCTAGGTACTCAACATTTAATAAATAAATTGATGAACTAATTAAATGAATAAATTAATTAACGTTAAAACTTATTGCCATGATGTCATGATTATGATAGCACTGGCCCTTTACCTTTTCCTCATTCATATCTAAACAGAATTGAGGAGCATTTTTATAATCACAGAATTTAGGAGATTTCATAATCTTTTGTTAAGATCAGTCATCAAAAGCTACCCTCAGACATAGGTACACAGATGCTTACAGTTATTCTGTAGAAGGTTAAAACAAAGTCAAACAGATTATAATAGGACTTCACTAAAGAGTGCCAGAGTATCTCTGGAATTGTTTATAATTTTTTATTGAACTGTGTCAATTTTTCATGTTGTTTACCATTAAATAACCTTGAATTGATATGACCATGGTAATCAGTACTGTGTACAAAGTCTAAGAAAATGTTTCTAATTCTTTCTTTGAATTTCAGGAAGCACTTCTCTATTTTGCTAAGTGCCTAAATTTCTAGATTTTTCTATTTTGAAAGTCTTTTTTAAAGGGTACTTTCTAATGTGGAAATTATTTCTTATAAAACAGAAAAATTATGTAAAGTTTCATGTTTGCACTGGATAATCTATAAACGTAAATCACTTACAAGTTTCAATGTCTTATTTGTTTAAAAATATCTCTGATTTTTCAATACTTTTAGTCAACTTATCCCATTTAATTGAAGCATCATATAGAAACAAAACATGAAGGGACCCTGATTTTAAAAGCACATATGCACATGCAACATGCACACACAGCATGGGTCATATAACTTATTACAAGAGCATGCAATTTAAAGTATACTAGTCAATACTTAAGAAGCAAATAAACTCTGCATTGCAGAGTTATTTGGTCAGACCAAAGCAATGCTAATTATAAGTCTATTTTAAAGAAAACACGAAAATTAAATATTCTGAAATCTCTGGTCCTACCTGAAAACAAAACAGCCTACTGATAAGAAACGAGCCTACTAAAAATAGTGCAGGTAGAGTTAGTTAAACGTACTGTTTTTACCAATTTTTTAAAGAAACTGTTCCTATGGAAGGGAGATATTAGATTTGTGGCATTCTCTTTGCGTCACTTGGGAAGGGTAGGGATGCTGGGTACATTTGTAAAGACTGCCAATTTTTCAAGACTAAATGGAATTTTCACTTGTCTCATATTTGAAAACAATTTAAATGTGTCCCTGTTATTAAAATAGAAATAATCACATGGACTTTTTTCTTTGCTTTGGAAATTTAACTTTCTTTTTATTTTATTTTATTTTTGAGATGGAGTCTCACTCTGTTGCCCAGGCTGGAGTGCAGTGGTACAATCTCAGCTCACTGCAACCTCTGTCTCCTGGATTCAAGTGATTCTCTTGCCTCAGCCTCCCAAGTACCTGGGATTACAGGCACGCATCACCACGCTCAACTAATTTTTGTATTTTTAGTAGAGATGGGATTTCACCATGTTGACCAGGCTGGTCTCGAATTCCTGACCTCAAGCGATCCACTCACCTTGGCCTCCCAAAGTGCTGGGATTACAGGCATGAGCCACCGTGCCCAGCTGGAAATTTAATTTTAAAATGCCATCAAATAGAGGTCCTCTCATGAAAGAAGAGTTTGGATGATGATGAGAAAAGTTGATATAATATCTACATTCCTGGGATAATTTATAGTCTATGAAGAATATGTCATTGGCACTTTGTTTTTCTCAAGAAAGAATGCTATGCAAAATGTCAGTCATTGTTAACATGATCGAAACATCCTTTGAGGAATCTTAAATAAAGCTATTTTATTTATCCATTTCACAGATGGATAAATCGATCTCAGGGTAGTAAATTAAGTAGTAAATTGACAACTTCATTAGTCAAGGTTGCAGTGGAATGCCAGTTTGCAGTCAGATTGCTCCTTCCTTCAGATTGTCTTCTATCTTTCCTCTTTTTTTACTCTCTTTCCTTCTTCCTCCTTCCTTCTTTTCTTTCTTCCTTTCCATTCTTCCTCCCTCCCTATGTCTTTCTTTATTTCTGAATAAACTTAGAGTATAAATATGCAGTAGACGAACAAGGTCTTTTTTTGTTTGTTTTGAGACGGAGTCTGGCTCTGTGGCCCAGGCTGGAGTGCAGTAGCACGATCTAGGCTCACTGCAAGCTCCGCCTCCCGGGTTCACGCCATTCTCCTGCCTCAGCCTCCTGAGTAGCTGGGACTACAGGCCCCCGCCACCACGCCCGGCTAATTTTTTGTATCTTTAGTAGAGATGAGGTTTCATCGTGTCAGCATGGTCTTGATCTCCTGACCTCGTGACCTTGTGACCTCGTGATCCGCCTGCCTCGGCCTTTCCACGTGCTGGGATTACAGGCGTGAGACACCGCGCCCTGCCTGCAAACAATCTCTCTTAACAGCTGGGCTGGCTTCTCCCTTTGAAGGCACCCATGTGAAGGAGAGAAGGATCTTAGCCCTTCCTGCCCCTTCTCCTAGACCTACTGGCCCCTGTCAATCTTCACAGTACAGCTGAAGCCTTCACCAGCCACCTTGGAGGTGGGAAATGTGATAAATTATTTTCCTTGGTGCAGTGAGAGCAGCATTGCTTGTGTAATGGAGTGGACACAGGTGGAGAAAGCTGACATTTCTCCCAAGTACACCAACTTACCGCATATAATATGCTGCAACTTGACTCTAAAAGCAAAGAAAATGCGATTGAACAATTTATGGATTTGAGGTACAAAGATCATTTCCTGCAATATGAGCAGTTTTGTGCTTCAAAAGTGGGTAGAATGGGGTGAAAGAGGGTGGCTGTCCTTGACATCACAAGCCAGTGTATTATCAATTTTTCTATTTTATTCATATTGAATACCAGTTTTTCATTCCGGTTTTAACGTAGTCAGGTGTCAAATATATTGTTTGGGAAAACTCACTTTCCTTCATCTGACTTTCATATGGAGCAGAGTAGACTCTGCAGATTTCTAGTAGTGGAGAATCTGAAGGAAAGGAATCGCCCTATTATCTGAAAAAATGCCTTTTTCAAAGTTATGTTTTGTCACAAACAAGATATAAATTTTCAGTTACATAAAAGCAACACTGAAGACTAAACTAGAAACAACCTAACAACTCCCTTGGCCTGTGTCCGTCATTGAACATTTGATGTGAATGCACAGTGATCACATTATGCCAGCACGGTTTTGGCATCATCAATGTGTCCATTACACGTTCTAGAACATAGTCTCTACAAAAGTCCATGCAAAAGGCACATTCCAATACCAATTGGGTCAGCTGCCAATACTAATTGGGTCACTTGCCAATTCCTTGCAATCCTATCTGTCTAATATCAATTGTGTCTTTCCTGTCTTCCTCTTTGCAACTACCCCTGCCAAGCTCCACATCCTCATTTCTGATCCTCGAGGCCTTCACCAGACAGAGTGGTGAAATACAAAGGGAGCCTGGTTTAACAGCAAAAGATGTAGGTCTGACTTCTGACTCCACTCTAGTTGTGTGAACTTGAACAAGTAATTATTTGACGAATTAAAGCCACTGATACAAGTTAAATTTAAATTGTATCAGTGGCTTTCATTCCTGTTCTCTCATTTAATCTCCACATCAGTCCCATAAGGTAGCTTTTTTTCAGGTTGGAGAGTCACTAATGTTCTTAGAAATTCCACAATTTCACCAAACTAGTTAGCTAGGCAAAGCAAGGATCTGAACATACTTTTGTAAGACTTTGAAATTTGCTGTTTCTAACATAGCACAAAGCTTCACACATTGTCAAATTACTTCTCAATTTTTAACCTTAATTTCCTTATGTACAAAACTGTGCTGATCCTCAATTTCCCATGCAATAAGAATATTTTAAGTGTAACATAGTAAATGAGATAATACCAAAGCAGGAAGCATAAATACTCAACAAAAAAATACCAAAGATACCATTCCTTTCTTCACTTCTCCTAAAGTTTTCCTTTTCTCCATTGCTTATTCAATATTTTTAAAACAGCATGACTAGATTAATTATCAATCTTTTCACACCAATGTTTTCATCAAAGGTCTTCAATGGCTTTCCACTGACTAGAGAGTTATGTTTAAGCTTTTTCCTCTGACATTCAAGACCCCCAACAACGTGGTGACCATTACTACCTGCTTTCTTCTCAAATAAAATGACAGGTTATCTTTACCTTTGATTACACTATTCTGGTGCTTTCAGTGTCCTTCATCTGACTCCACATATCCACGTCATGGCTCCATCTCTCCTCACTGAGTCTTCCAGCATTTCCTTATCAGTGAAGTTTCCTATAATTTCTCCCTACTCTGAATTTCCCTACAATTTGGGTAGCTCTTTCTTTTGGCACTTACATCTTTTATTTTGTGTCTTACTTTCAATAGATGTTCTATATCCTCTGCAATGGTGGAAGTTCTTTGGAGGCTATATCTATTCAGGATTCCTTTAAAATAAGTTTTATAGTGTTTTTAAATAAAAAAGAGTGAATGGTCAAAAAAATCTCAACTCACTTGAGTTTCTGCCCATTAATACTTACCCCCTAATGTGCTCAAGTTAAAATGTAGTGAAATGCTTTCCCATGTTTTACAAAACATATTACATAGATATAAACTCCATAAACATAAAATAAGTGGCTAACAGATACTGTGGCTATGATGTGATACAAACATTGGAAAGTGCAACTGTAGTACGGTACACTGACGAATGTTCATAAAGACCCATTTTCTCATCAATTACCTGGTTGCAGACATCATATCCTTTGATTTGTAGCTACTTTATATGACATAGATGGCTTTTTCATAGTCAAAAACTCTACTGATTTGTATTCAAAAAGGAAAAAAAAAAAATCCAAAACTTTGATCTGTGCATTTGAGAAAACCCTAGAAATAAAGCCAGTCTCAAGTCTGGAAAATTTCTAGGAAGGTTTTTACAATGTTCTCTCTGGGTGGCACTAAGTGTAGCAGACGTTAGAGATTTAATCAACTGACAAAGCACCTTAGCTGTACATTAAAGGAAGGAGAGGAAAGAAACTCACTTATTATGCTTTTTAATGTACTGCCCTTCCCAGACATTTATTGTGTGGTTCTGAAAGACCTTTGGATATTTTGTAAGAAAAAGGACTACCATTAAATTCCAGTCTCTTGAGGTTAGAGCTGGGTCTTCATTGCTATGTTTTTCAAAAGTTGCTCATGGAGATCTTTTTGCATTTTGACAAAACTTAAAATCAATTCCCCCAAGTCATGGTCCATTCATATATGGAATTATATGCTATTTGCTGATGGTGCATTTCATAGTTGTTGGAATGACACAAGACAAGAATGAGAAAGGGAAAATCTGTGAGCAATCTGTAAGAAACTTTTTTTCTGAGGACAGGCAAAGAAATGACTAGAACACTAGGTCCACTGAATGGATACTTAGGAAATGCCAAAGCAGGCAGTTTGCCATATTCTAGAGTAGTAAGAACAAGAGGAGATACTGGGTTTTTGGAAAGTCCTACAAATAATGGAGAGTCGTAAAACTGAGGCACTCGTTCCTTTACCAGTGGTACTAGGGAAAACAGATACCATTCCAAAAGGTTTATGTGGATTCACAGATGAAAGTATTGAAATTGGTTGCTAAAAGAAGAATGTTCAGAACACAACTGGAATGTTGAGTGTGGTATCTACATTTAATGTTAATGAATGTTTGATAATGTCAAGCAAGATTGCTTACCGTATTAGCTCAACTCATCTTCACAATAAATTTTGGAAGTAAACATTATCTTCATTGTACAGAGGAGGAAACAGAGGCATAGAGAGGTTACTGCCTCTGTCATGGCAATGTCTCTAGTAGTCAGGCAGCCTTTCTTGATCCTCTCAAGACTGCACTTTCATGGAAAATGGCTAGACAGACCATGGGTCTGAAGCTGCAAGCAAACCTCACTTATCCATAGACACCATGCTCTCTTTTAAGAATGGAAAAATTAAGTTTAACTTCATTTGAAAATTGGTTGTAAGGCCAGTTTTTTCTATACTTTGCAAATTTCTATTAACAGAAGATACATTTTAAATCTGGGGGATTATAGGACCTCTTTCTATGTGTGAAAAAATAAAACTTTAAAAGAAATAAAAAAGATAAAAATTCAAATATCTGGGTAACAACAAAATACCTGTTTTTTCTTTTGTTTGTTTGTTTGTTTGAGATGGAGTCTCGCTCTGTCACCCAGGCTGGAGTGCAGTGGCGCAGTCTCGGCTCACTACAAGCTCCGCCTCCCAGGTTCACATGCATTCTCCTGCATCAGTCTCCCAAGTAGCTGGGACTACAGGTGCCCGCCACCACACCCGGCTAATTTTTTTTGCATTTTTAGTAGAGATGGGGTTTCACAGTGTTCACCAGGATGGTCTCGATGTCCTGACCTCGTGATCCACCTGCCTCAGCCTCCCAAAGTGCTGGGATTACAGGTGTGAGCCACCATGCCCGGCCACATCTGGTTTTTATAGGTAACACCAGTCCCCTTAAAATCACACCATTAAAGTAAATAATGCTTGGACATTTTGGCATTGAAAATGTGATGCACGTTTTAAACATGCACAAACACGTACACACACACTCACACACATATGCAACTGCATTAAAATAAAGTTTTACCCCCCACTTCTTACACAAAATTGATACATGAAAATTCTATTTCCAAAAGAAATGAATCAGAGGAAGATATTAGAAGTCATATCTCTTTACTCCTAATCCATTGTACCACTTACAAAGCATTATCATCAAAAAGCATTTATAAAGCGTTATTATTGTCTGAAATAGTGTGTGAAGAGAAGTGCAGAGGGAGCAACAAATGGTTGAGACACATTTTTTCTGAGGATATAGACACTCAGTGAGTCAGGAAGGTGCGGAGGAAAGCATAGATCCTCTTCAAGACTCCTGTGAATGGAAGACAACACAGAGAGAAAATGAAGGCTTGTGGGAGAGACTAAGCCTTCAGTGACTCCTGCACTGGGCTCTTTTCTTACTTTCTATTGCATCTCCAAAACTTATTTGGGGAATCAAAGAGAAAGTTATATTTTTCACTTCTCAACAAATTTTTTATTCAACTTCCTTATAAAGATTTCTCAAATCGAGTCAGATATGCCACCTAATTGGAAGGTTAAGTTGGTAAAAGCAGAAACTATTCTAACTTTAGAGGTTTGGGATACAAAACCATTATAAAGCCATTTCATATCTCATGATTAGCTCTAAGGAATAAATTTTGTAATGGATAATATTTGTTTAGCCTTGTTCATATAGAAACAACGTTCGCAATCTACTTTTACTTCCATTTTATTTCATCATCACAATAACAAAATCCACTTACAATAGTTGCAGGGACATTGTGAGGGAAGATAGAAAGACAGAACTCAAAGATTCGACATTTTCCTAAAGTTCAGTGGTGTTTTTTTCTCATCTTTCTACAGAACTTGTGGTCCTTTAATATTATCAATGCATAAGTGACCTCTCTCTCTCTCCATTTCTCTCTCTGTCTTTTAAGAGACAGAATTTTTCAGTAGGCCCAGGTTGGCCTCAAACCTCTGGACTCAGGGAGTCCTCTTCCCTCAGCCTCCCAAGTAGCTGGAACTACAGGCACAGGCCATCAGGCCTGGCTTATGTGAATGCTTTCTTTCACATCAAGGTGCAACTGAGTTCTTGCATAAGGAATACCAGGGTAGGTGCCTGCACTCCTCTGCACGTGACCTACATTCATAGATAGGGATACACCAAGGTTGTAGAGATCATGCAGAGTAAATACAGGGAATTCCGGCTCTGATTATCTGAACATACCTCAGCCACAAAAAACCTTCAGAGAAGGTCAGACGAGGTATTACAGATGGTGTTGTCTATTACATATGAAGTGTCTATGGTGAACAGAAGATAAGATAAATCCAAACCCAAACTCTGAGGTCAGCTTAATATGTCCTCTGCAATAACCATTGATAAAACGATGCAAGGTGTCAGAGAGCCTGGGCAGCATTCTTGAAGAGAACAAAAAGGAGAGGAATGCAGTCTGAACAGGTTCGAAATATCAACTCATGATTACCCTGATTTTGTTGAGTTAAATTCCTCATTTTCTTGTGTCCATTTGCCCCCTTTAAAACCTACCTAACATGGTCATCTCTTTAAGGGGATGACAATAAGGTTATCTTAAAACCAATCAGCAGAATCTGGACTGGCTTTTTCTGTGTTTCATTATATAAGGCCAATATATAGAGTCACGATTATATTGTACACTTTCCTCCGATGAGCCATTATTTGCTGTTCTATTTTGATTACAGAGTAGTAGCCACATTTGCTGCTTCTATTCCAAAAGATTGGTGCCGGCTATGTAACACAATACTGTGCTATGATCATCCAGAATATACATTCATTATTAATCAAGGATGGTCATACACGTGGATGACTCTATTCCAAAGCATAAATAATCTATCAAGATTTGCCAAGGGATTATATTGCTTTCTGCAATGTTGGAATTATTTAAGATTTAGAAGTATGCAATTCCCTTCATTTTAATAAAGATCATTTATTCTCCCTCATGAGCCACCAGTTTATAAGTAACCTTCCGTTGTGGTTAAAAATGGATCCAATACAGCTTATCTTCTTCATCTGTACCAAGTATTATGTGCAATTTATGTCTCTAAGTGATTGAAAAATGGAAAAGAACCTCATCTGTAGGCAGACTGATCAAGAGCTAGTGTAGTGCATATGCTTACATGTTCTACTGAAACGACTGAAGGGCAGAGATGGGATGTTGTTCATTATTATAATTGTCTTTCTGTCATAGAAGGAGGTTTTAATGTGAGTTAAAGTAAAACATTTTTCCTTGTAAATTACGGTCTCAAGGGACTGTAATTTTGGAATGACAGGTTGAATTTACATTGTAGGTGCAGACATGGTTTCTAAAAACCACAGGTTGCTTTCTGGGCAAACTTTCCTCTCTCCAGGAGGTTGCTGTGTGATGCTCACTTCAAGAAACTCTTTTTAGTTAACAGTTTACAGACAAATAATAATGAGGGATTCTGGGCTTCCGTAGCCATTCTAAAATCACATATTCGTCAGAAGAAGAAACTCTAATAAAATGTTCTTACAGTGAGAAAACAAGTGAAAATAATGTGATAAAGCGTTTGTCTTACTTTGTTTAAGATAAAATAGAAGCTGAAGAACACCAACTACTTTTCAGTCATTTGTGAAAACAGCATTTGAAGGGAAGCTTCTGCTCTACAAATTCCTTAGGAAAATGCTAGTTTTGTTTTATTTTATTAAATTCTCCATATGTTTTCTCATAAAAAAGTTATTTTCTTTCACCTTGATGTGAAAGAAAGCATTCACATAAGCCAGGCCTGATGGCCTGTGCCTGTAGTTCCAGCTACTTGGGAGGCTGAGGGAAGAGGACTCCCTGAGTCCAGAGGTTTGAGGCCAACCTGGGCCTTTGAAAGTATTTTCAGGTACTTTCAAATCACCTGAGCTGGGAAGGAAGATCATGAAAATATTGATAATGGGAATAGTAAGGATAATAATAATATATATGATGTATATGTATTTTTTACAGAAAGTAACTTTCTTGTCTTAAAGTTAACTAATATATAGGTAATATATAGTAGCCGTATGATTGTTAGCATTTTTATCAGCTTATTATTCGACAAATTGAAGAAGTAAGTCAATTGTGAAGTAAAAAAATCTCTGTTGAATAGTAATATGTGTTTTAAAATATATGAAACAATTTTTAAAGCCCAATTACAAAACCTCTTTTAAAATAGTTGTATTACTTATTAGAATTGCATGCTATGCTAGTATTTTGAGAAACTCTATTCAAGAGACTTAACGCCAACCCCCCTTCAATCCCACCAGTGCTGAGATAACGTTTGCATTTGCTAAAAGTAAAAATAGCACTTTCTCCCATCTCTTACTAAAACAAAAGGAGGGTCATTAGAATAATTGAAACAGAATGCAATTATAACCACACCATATATTTGCTGATATATTAGGTGTGCAGATATTTAATTTTGTTTCCCTGTACAAGGACTTGGTTTCTGTTTTGAATTTCCATCTAATCAAGTCACTTGTAAGTAGACCGTTCAAAGTATTTTCTCATCATTTAAGTTTGAAACTCAGTTATAAGGATTTCTTCCCAAAGCTGATTCTCAGCGGTATTCAGTGGTGGGAAATGAATGGGGAGTCCTGCCCACTTCTCAGTATTTAATTTCCCCTCTCAGCAATCCACAAGGAGGCAGCACCCACCACCTGGCTGCCAGCTCACCATCCACGCCACCCAATCGGCCACTTCCTGGAACCCTTTCCATCTTTCAGTAATCAATGCTGTATCCAAATAGCCTCAAAAGAAAAGTGTTAAGCTGTTTAATTGGCCAGGTGAGGGTGTGGGCTCTCTGAGGCTCACTTGGACCATGCCTAAGCCCTGAGGCAGCATGGCCTTATTCTACCACTGAGGAAAAGGAAGCACTCCTTGAGATTTGCTCTTTCAAGGCAAACAAGACAGCAGCAGGGCACTTGTCCTCTTTACTCTCAGATCCACACAGTATTTTATTATTCTTTATGTTAGGCCTGAGGAAGAGGATGGCACAGCCCCCACCCTCTACCCTAATATGCATACATGTGCGGGCATCAAACTGTTTCCTTAAATTTTCTTCTAATCCCATCTCAGAGGACTTTTTGTATTTGAAGGACAAAGAAAAAATTGGTTCTGCTAGATTCCACCTCCCCTCAAATCTTTTCTGGACTATTAATTTTTATTTTATTAGCTTCTTTTATAATCATTAATTTTTTCCTTTCATTTCTGATTTTGCACCCTTTAAGTGATAAAAGCTCCCATCCATGGGATCTGATGAGGAGGATTACAGGGTGAAAATGAAGAGAGAAAACAGAATACTGGTCTGTATCTTACTGTATTTTTGTACCACAGCTGCCTGCTATATGCCAGCTACTTGTTAATTGTACCTGCCTTCTTTTTTTCCAGCTGTTTAACCAAATCTGTGCTCCCCAAAGACAGGCAAATAAGGAATCAGGGACCACGTCACTGGTAGCTGAAGAGCACACTGAACTTAATTTCCTAAATGGATACAGCTATCTGAAAACTCTTTTGTAACAAGTCCCATTAAACCTACAAACCGGAGGGCTTTCACTCCACATAGCCACAGCCCCATTCTCCCTTGGGTTGGCCAAGGCATATGTGGTTCCAAGTGCTGGCAAGTGTTGAAGCACAGAAAATAGCTATTGACTGGAAGGCTGGACTTCAGGTCCTGGAGAAGGCTTAGATGCGCTGCATTTATTCGCATCTTTGGAAAGGACGTGAGCAAGTAGGGCTTTATCCTGCTAGGCAGACAGAAAACAAAATCAGATGCGATGACTTTGTCTTCATCTCCAGAGCGTGACTTTCTTCCATTTCACAGGTCAGTAGTACCCCTTATGATAAACAAACAGGAAAAAGAAGACTGAGAATGAGTCTCATTGCCTTGATAGCCACTCTGTGTTGACACACACCCTTCAATCACATTTAAACTGACAAACTGAAACAGAAACAACATGTTTCCACCTACCTAATGCAGCTATCCCTTGTATAAGATACATTCATTATTTTCCAAAGAAGGGAAGATCCCAAATCCTATAAGTCACTGTTTTCATCTTGAAGTAATGCTTATTGATCTTCCAGTACAATTACAATCCCCTTTTGATATTTTGCTACTTAAAGTGGATGAGGCTGATATTATTAAAGGTTGATTATAAGATTCACATGTACCAATACACCTTATATTAAATATTAGGGAAAGAGAGATGGAAAGTTTCATCAATATGTACATGTATATTATCATAATAAAGCAAGGAAAATATATGCATAACTACTCTAACCCTCATTTTTGCATTTGGGTATAAGGTTGCAGTTTCTAATTGTAACTTGTTTATTATTGACTTCATGTAATTTTTTTTGCTTTGCCGGTCCCACAGATGAACATGCCCTTTATGATCCAAACCATCATTCCTCATTTATTAATTTATTTTATTATTTTGATAGCTGTAGGGGTAGAAGTAGTTTTTGGATACATTAATGAATTGTATGAAGTATCTTACTGTGGTTTTAATTTGCATTTCCCTGATGGTTAGTGATGTTGAGCATTTTTTCCTATGTTTGTTGGCCATTTGTATATCTTCTTTTGAGAAATGCCTATTCATATCATTTGCCCACTTTTTTATGGGATGGTTTCTATCATGCTGATTTGCTTATTTGCAGATTATGAATATTAGTCCTTTGTTGCATGTATAGATTATATTTTTCCCCATTCTGTGGGTTTTCTGATTATTATTATTATTTGCTGTGCAAAAGTGTTTTAGCTTAATTAGGTCCTATTTATTTATTTTTATTTTTGTTGCATTTGCTTTGAGGTTCTTGATCATGAAGTCTTTGCCTGTGTCTAGAAGGGTTTTTCCTAGATTTTCTTCTAGGGTTCTTATGGTCCAGGTTTTAGATTTAAGCTTTTCATCTATCTTGAGCTGAATTTTGTATATGGTGAAAGACAGGGATTGAGATTTATTCTTCTACATGTGGCTATCCAGTTTTCCTAGTACCGTTTATTGAATAGGGTGCTCTTTCCGTAGTTTACGTTTTTGTATGCTTTGTCAAAGGTCAGTTGGCTGGAAGTGTTTGGCTTTACTTCTAGGTTCTCTATTCTGTTTCATTGATCTATGTATCTACTTTTATACCACTACCATGCAGTTTTCGTTACTATAGCCTTGTCATATAATTTGAAGTCAGATAATGGTGTGCCTCCAGATTTGTTCTTTATGTCTAGGATTGCCTTGGCTATTCTGACTCTCTTTTGGTTCCATATGAATTTTAGAAATTTTTTTCTAATTCTATGAAAAATGGTGTTGATATTTTAATAGGAATTGAATTGAATCTGTAGATCGATTTAAGCGATATGGTCACTTTCATGATATTGATTCTTCCAATCCATGAGCATGGGATATATTTCCATTTGTTTTTGTCATCTATAATTTATTTCAGCATTGTTTTGTAGTTCTCTTTGTAGAGGTCTTTCACCTTCTTGGTTATGTATATTCTTAGGTATTTTATTTTTTTGCAGCTCTTGTAAAAGAGATTGAGTTCTTGATATAATTCTCAGCTTGGTCATTGTTGGTGTAAAACAGGCTAAAGAAGGCTCAGAATGAGTCTCAGTACTTTGATAGCCACTCTGTGTTGACAAAACTTAAAATCAATTCCCCCAAGTCATGGTCCATTCATATAGGGAATTATATGCTATTTGATGATAGTGCATTTCATAGTTGTTGGAATTACACAAGACAAGCATGAGAAAGGCAAAATCTGCAAGCAAGCTATAAGAAACTTTTTATCTGAGGACAGGCAAATAAATGACTAGAACACTAGGCCCACTGGATGAATATTAGTCCTTTGTCGCACGTATAGATTATGAATATTGTCCCCATTCTGTGGGTTTTAATAGGGTATATTGCATGAATTGATTTTTCTATGTTAATCTGACCTTATATAGTATAAATACTTCTTGTCCCTGGTATATAATCCTTTTTGTATTTTGCTACATTTGGTTTGCTAGTATAGTGTTGAAGATTTTTGCATTTATATAAGAGATTTTTTTATCGTTTTCTTGTGCTGTTTTTGTCTGGTTTGGTGTCAGGGTAATAATAGTGGCCTTAGAGGATGAGCTAGGAAGTATTCTTTCCTCTTCTATTGTTTGAAAGGGTTGGTGAAGTGTTAGTATTAATTCTGTTTTAAATGTTATGTAGAATTCACCAATGAAGTTATATGCACCAATGAAGTTTCTGCAGCATTCCTTAGTAAGAAATTGAGGTTTAGAGAAATTAAATTATTGGCCCCAGTCATTCAGTTAGTAAATAATAATACCATATTTGATTTTTTTTCCTTGATTTCAAAGTCTCCACATTCTACTACACCACAATTATGTAGAGAGACTTGCATCTCATCATATGTATGTGCCGTTATAACAATAATCCCCCCAAAATGATGTAGATGAAAAGAGGGAATTTTGGCGGAAATATTTTATAACAGAAGAGCCAAGGCCAGGAGGGAAGCTTATCTTTAAGCCAATTAGTGTTGGTTGCTGTACAAACAACCTTGACATTTTGAGAAAAAAAATAGTTATTTTTACAACTAGTTTAGGTATTCCTCCATGACACCATTAGGAGAACTGTTTCAGTTAATTAAAGGAAGACAATCTTGTTTTTATAAATACACACATAGTACCCCAAACTTCTTGGATTATTAAGGATGCCAGATGTTCCAGCAATTACTGTCAGAAGCTAGAGCTTCTATCAATAAATCAACATGAATTTTTCTACCCTGCACTTATCTGTACAAAGATAAACCATGTTTATTGTAATTTAACAATCTGTCTCTCTTTCACACACACTACATATACACATATATAATATTCTATATTCTCCCTCTGTTTATTTAACATATTCTAAATATGTTAAATTATTCTAAATAAATATTTTACATTTTATATATTTAAAATATTCTATATTTTCTCTTTATATAGAATGTTCTAAAAATATATCATACTCATTTTGTGAGAGGGAATATTTATTGAGAGAGAGAGAGAGAGACAGCAATTAAAACTTAATTTTACCACTGCTGAGAATCTGTTCACAGGTGCATTAGTCATTTTCTCATTCTACTCTCGCTACCAATTCACAGAGTATTAATGTTTTTCAGGGTTGGATTTGTTTGTTTGTTTTGCAATCATTTACTATGTAAATTTTACTGTTTAATAACAAACGTGATCTCACTCATAAACAAGTCAAAGTAATAAAAATGTCTGTTCAGGGCATTTTCTTCCAGCTGCAAATCCCACACAGTGTTAACATGCATCATGCATGTCGATGATACAGATATGACTTACTGCCTTTTCATTATTCCTGTGAGTCCACTCTTAATGTACTATTTACATGAGTTGCTTCTGGAATACAACTACACAGTGCTATTATTTGTACAAAACTAAAGAAAATATGAAATTAAAACATGAACTTTAGAAAATCATATTCAACCACATCAAAATGTCATTGTAAACATCATAGAGAGTCCGAGCACAGTGGCTTAAGCCCGAACACTCAGTGATTTGGGAGGCTGAGACAGGAGGATCACTTGAGTCTAGGAGATTGAGACCAGTCTGGGCAACATAGCAAGGCCCCATCTCAAAAATAAATATAAATAAATAAATACATAAATAAATAAAAACAATAAATAAAATAGATACAACAGAGAAAAATGTTCAGTCTTAGCTTTTATCCAAAATATTTCAATAATATGAAGAGCCAAAGGAAATTGCTTAACATACAACTATAAATTTGACGCTGGCATTTTTCGTAAAATAAAGATTTTTAAAAGGCACTAACATTTGATTGCCCAATATATTCTGAGAACTTTAATAGATGTTTCATTCATTTATTAAGCTTCTACTATGGAGCAGACACTGCTCTAGCACTGGAAATGTATCATAGAGAAAAGAAAAAGAACAGAAAAAGATCCATACACTTGTGAAGGTTTAATTCTCCAAACAACCAGCATCTTGAGTATTATTACTTTTACTTTCTAAATGAGAAAACTCAAGTATAGAGAAAATAATCAACTTGTTCAAGTTTGCGTGTTTAATGACGGAGCAGACTGAAACCTGAAGCTACATGTATACAAAATTCACCCTCCTTCTATTGTGCTGAAACATGCTACTCAGTATGCATCAGCTACTTAAAATCAACAAAAGATTTATATATCTGTTTTTTTACTCCCCAAGACAAACAAATTTAATAAAATACCAACAAAAATAACATTAATGGGATTTTTTGGTTTGTTCTGGAGTGCAACAAACTGATTATGAAATTCAAACAGAAAAGTAAACAAGCAAGAACAGCCAGAAAACGTTCCTAGCCAGTAACATATGCAATGAGGACCAACTAAGCATAGCAGACCCTAAGACATAGTATGAAGTTCTGCAGTTAAAACAGTATAGTATTTGTGATTAAACGGATCAATAGAAAAGGATAGAAAATTCAAAAATGGATCTAATTGCATATGAATCTACATATAAAAGTCATTAACAGTTTATGGAGATATAATTACATATATAACTTAAATAACACAAAATTCACCCATTTAAAGTGTACAATTCAATGATTTATGGTATATTCACAGTTGTGCAACCATCACTGCATCTTAATTTTAGAACATTTTATCACTGCAAAAGGAAGCCTGGTACCCATTAGCAGTCATTTGTCACTACTCTATATCCTGCCCCAGACCTAGTCAATGAATAATCCACTTTTCTGTCTCTATTTTATCTCTTCTAGATATTTCATATAAAATGAAATCATACTATATATGTTCTCTTTTGTAACTGGATATTTTCACTTAGCATGTTTTGAAGGTTCATCCATGCCATAGCATGTGTCAGTACTTCATTCTTTTTTGTTGTAGAATAGTCTTATATTTTGGATATAAACCACATTTATTTATCCATTCATCACTTGCAGGACATTTGGATGTTATCCATTTTGGGGCTACAATGAAGAAAGCTTCTTTGAAAATTCATGTACAAGATTTTGAGAATATGTCTTTGTATTTCTCTTGGGTATATATTTAGGAGTAGAATTGCCAGTTCACATGTAGCTCTATATTCAACGTTTTGAGGAACTGACAAGCTGTTTTCAAAAGTGGCTTCACCATTTTACATTCCCATGAATGAATGATGGCTCCCAATTTTCCTACATCCTCACCAACATTTGTTACTGTCAGTGTTTTTTGTTATAGGCATTCTACAAAATGTGACATGGTATCTCATGAAGGTTTAAATTTGCATTTCCCTAATAATTAATGATGTTGAGAATATTTTCACGTACTTATTGGGCATTTTTATATCTTTTTGAGAAATGTCTATTTGGAACCTTTGCTGAATTTTTAACTGGGTTATTTATTTTTCTATTATTGAGTTGGAAGAGTTTTAAAAATACATCCTGGTCAAAATTTCCTTATCAGGTAGATATATAATTTACCCATATTTTATCTAATTCTGTGGAATGTTCTTTCACTTTCCTGATGGTATCATTTGCAGCACAAAAGTTTTTAATTTTGATGACATCCAATTTATGTATTTTCTAAAATTTGTTGCTTTGCTTTTGGTGTCATATGTAAGAAGTATTAACTCACAATAATGAAGATTTATTCCTCTGTTTTCTCCTGAGTTTTATAGTGCAGACTGTCTCTAACTTCCAATGGTTTGACTTAACATTTTTTGACACATATGCATTCAGTAAAAACCGTAATTTCAGAGTGCCTGTATTATCATTCTGTTTTTCACTTTCAATACAGTATTCAATACATTACATGCATGTGATATTCAACACTTTATTATAAAATAGGCTTTGTGTTAGATAATTTTGCCCAACTGTAGGCTCATGTAAATGTCCTGAGCACATTTAAGGTGGGCTAGGCTAAGCCATGATGTTTAATAGGTAAGATATATTTAAGGCATTTTAAACTGATGATATTTCCAACTCATGATGGATTTATTGAAATCCAACCCCATTGTAAATTAAGAAGCATCTGTACTACCTTTTATGTTTAGGTAACTAGTTTGAGTTAATCTTTGATTAGTGAGAAGAAGGGGTCTAACTTCAATCTTTTGCATCTGGATTTCTAGTTGTGTCAGCACCATTCATTGAAAATACTATTTTTCCTTATTGAATGGTCTTAGCACCCTTATTGAAAATCAATTAAGAGAAAATTGAAGGGCTTATTTCTGGACTCTCAGTTATATTCACTGATGTACATACCTATTCTCATGCTAGTACCATACTCTCTTGAATTTTAGTAAAGTTTGAAATCCTGAACTATGTCTACAAATTTTACACTTCTTTGGAATTATTTTGGCTATTCTGGGTCCCTTCATTTTCATATACATTTTTGGCTCATATTTTGAATTTCTGCACCGAAAAAAGTCAGCTGGGACTTTGATTAAAAGTTGCATTCGCTCCAGCTCCCAGCGTAAGCAACACAGAAGACGAGTGATTTCTGCATTTTCAACTGAGGTACCGGGTTCATCTCACTGGGGTGTGTCGGACAGTCAGTACTGGTCAGTGGGTGCAGATAAAATGATAAGATCTTAGGCATGTGCTTCAGAACAACCCACGGATAGGAACCATGTAGGGATACAGATGAGATGATAAAATTGGTCATAAGTTGATAAATTGTTGAAACTGGTGATAGATTCATGGGTTCATTATATTATTTTCAAGTTTTCTATAATAAAGAGTTGAAAACAAGCAACAAATATTCACTACGTACCCACTATGTGCTCATCACCGTGTTAAGCAATGGTGAACAATAGAAGACCTATACATTATAATTTCTTACCAAAAGAAACTTGTAATCCAAGTAACAAGACTAAAAGTCATGAAACGACAATATGCAATGGAATAAAATGTTAAAATATTTGGTACAGAAGGTAGGTATCCAGAGGAAAATGAAATTCCTGAGGCTTGGAGAAGGTAGGATAAATGGCAGACAAGAGGAAGGATTCAAACCAGCACTTTAAAGAATGAAACAAATTTGAACAGATAAAAGAAATAGAGAAGAGCTTGGGCAGTTTACTAGATTCTATAAAGGTTAATTTTTTTAAAATCTCCTTATCTTATTTTAGTTGAAATACACTTCCCAATGCTTCATCTCTGGGCTCTTAAAGTATACTAAGGTTGTTTGAGAATTAAGAGTCCTACCTTGAATTAATTTCTGAATATGAAAGTATGCAAATTTCATTGAGCACACATAGTTCTTCTGTCATTTTATTTTTAAAGGTCATTTGGTGTTCTCCGGAAGAGACACTATTTTTTTTCTCAGTAAAAACCAAACTGGAAACACGTATTTCAAATAAAATTAGACACAAAAGTCTTTCCTTGAATATGCTGCTAACTTCTAAGGGAAATTATTACACAAATCACTCAGAAGTTAAATATATTCTTACACCCACAGCAGGTAAGTACAAAGGTAGCATACAATAGAAGGTAAGGTTTGTTAAATTGTATGCTAAAAGCAACTACTGGTGTCTCCATTAGGCTTCTTATCAAGATTAAAGAAATATTTCTTCCAATTTTTTGACTTCAGTGTAAGCACTCTGAGCATGAAGTTATTTTCTAGCTAGAAATAGAATATACTTATCTATAACCATGTAGTAGAACATGTTACAAGGTATCCACTTTAAAGGTACAAAATTAAGACCTAAAGAGGCAAAACTTACCTAAATCCACAGTTAGTAAGTAATGAAATCAGGAATAATACTAAAATAGACCTCACCAGTAACGGAATAAGGTTGTAAATTATTGAATTTATAGCAATATGTAAGACATACTATGTACGTTTTCCACTCTCAAATTTCACTTTACAGACAGGCATAGGGCTTATTTCACTTGACAGAAAATAGTTTCACTTAATAAACTAAGCTTATCTTAAATGTATAAACCATGGCATACAATGTTGTCAATAGTTGCTTGCTCATCAATCATGCCATAGTTCCTGTTAACAGAACCATAGGCTTGTTCAGCTGATGGGTGAATATGCTCCCAGGGAGCTTAATTCAACTCTAACCCCAGTGGGTGAAGCTCAGTTTAGAGCAGTGGTTCTCAAAATGTTGTCTATAGACAATACACAATATTATAAAATAATCAAATATCAATATGAGAAGAATAATTCTAAAATATCAAAATTATTTTTATACAAATAGTAATGCACTAATTACCTTTTTATTGTGTTGACACTTGAACTGATAGCTCAAAAGTAATGCTGGGTAAAATTTCTAGCACCTCAACATAGAGCAAGGCAAGGGCAAAAACTCTGCCAACAGCCATTATATTGTTCACCGCCACACACTCAAAGTAAGACAGAAAGAATATCAAGTTTCATTAAGAATGTTCATGAAACAGTACAAATTATTACTTTTATTAAATCTTGACTCTTTAATGCTTACCATTTTGGAATTCCTTGTGAAGAAACAAACTCATTAATACGTAAGAGGTTTATTGTTATACATGGAAAACACCTACACTGAATTTTGAAGTATAATAATTATTTCACAGAAAAATGCTTGTTTGATTTTTAAAGTTGAGAGCTGAATTAACCACCACTTTTTTCATGGAGCAGCATTTTTACTTGAACGAAGACTCACAGACAAGCTATGGTTATCAGACTTCAGTTTTTAGCAGTCATTTCTCAATAAACTGTCAATTTGTAACATTTGTTGCCTATGATAAAAATTGGGCTTTTAAGCAAAATTTAGAATTTTAGAAAACATATACTCCATTGTGAGCATGCACAGTTCCCTCACTCTTAACGACTCTTTGGATGAAATTAGTGGAGATATTTAAAATATGATGCTTTGATATTATAGAAGGAAATGTGTCAACTTGGAATATCTGTATAATTCAGAGAACAAATATTTTGTAAATGATCAATTCAAGCTATTACAAAATCATGCATGTGTAGAAGACCCATTCAAAGTGCAAAATAAACAAATAGATTTTTAAGGTTACGTAGTAAGAAAAGTAATTGATATGGCTTCAGATTCCACATTACAACAAACCTCTAAGATACTAAAACATGTCAAGTGTTGATGTTGTATTAAATAGCTACAATTATTTGAAAAGGTGATTAAATTCTCCCTTTTCAACTACGTATCTCAGTGAGGCTTGATTTTCTTTATATACTTCAACCAAAACAATGCATCGAAAGAGATTAAATGCAGAAACAGATATGAGAGTCTAAATGTTTTATACTAAGTTAGATGTTAAAGAGATTTGGAATAATGGAAAACAATGCCACCCTTCTCTTTAAATATTTTTTGAAAATACAGATATTTTATAAAAATATGTATGTTATATAATAGATTTATTGTTATTTAAAATTAATTAGTAAATCAGTTACCAAAAATTATCTATTTTAATTTCAAATAGGGTAAATATTGATAGATATACCACATTAATAAAGACTTTTAGAAATTTTTAATAATGTTTAGGGGTATAAAGGGGTCTGAGACCAAAGTTTGTGAACCAGTGATACAGAAAAATCATGGTCATTCCATTCCCATAAAAGATTTGTTTACAAAATGGTCATGTGGCTTATTTGATCAATGAGACTAATTTGAAACTTCCTTTAAAGCAGGAAATGTTCTCTTGTTTCATTGGTCAAATAAGAGAATTTCTTTCTCTTCAAACGGAACACAAAAATATGAAATCCTCTTGTAATATTTTACACCATTATCTGAGGATGTGTTCATGGTGCTGTTGCAGTCATTTTTACAACCACAAAAGGACAAGCTTAAGGACAGGAGCCAACAGGTCAACATGGCATAACAGAAAGATCAAAAGACCCTGAACCTTTGACAATATAGTTAAGGATCAAACCCAAACCACCTCTTGACTTCTTGTTATGTGAACTAGAAAACCCACTTATTGTCCATAACTTTTTGAGATAGGCCATTCTTTTACTTGCAACAAAATCATTCTAAATGACACAAAATTTTTAGTTATATATCTTTAGTGTGTCCTTTTGTAATTGCTTATTTATAGTCATATATTAGGGATATGTTTAATATCGTCATCAATAGTTAAAACATTTATGATTTAATGAGGATTAAAATTGTTTACTTGATATTGTATAACATACACATAATCATTTAGATAATAAATAAATCATTTTATGTTTAATTCCATATTCGTGAAGTTATCTTCTGATTATAATTTAATTCCCATACATGTCTGCTTATGGGGGTAGATTTCATGGTATAACCCAAATGAATTCATGGTTTATTTCACATTGTCTTCAGGTCTCTATAGTCAAAGTCTTGATATGTGATATGTCTTCCAGCTGTATCTCTTTTATTTTCACACCATGACCTTAGGCAAAATAATCTTAAAATTAATTTTATGATGATATAGTTTTCAGATTTTGTTGTTTATTTAATCTGCTTCAATATTTTGACTAATAATACCAAAGTAGATAACATCCATAGAGATAAGTATTTTAGATAAACCAGCATTAATAGTTGTAGGGCTTTATTTGTTAATTCATAATAATTATACTCTATATTTTAAGAACCTTTAGGTAAGAGTTTCAGACTCTCAGAACTATTGACATTTTGGGCCAGATGATTCTTTGTTGTGAGTAGTTGTTCAATGCATTGTAGGATTTTTATCAGGATCCTCTATCTCTATGAAATGTCTGTAGCAACTTTCCACCCAGTTGTGACAATCAAAATTGTCTACAGAAATGGCCAAATATCTGCTGGGTGCCAAAATCATCACCTTATTCCATTAAGGACCACTTATCTGTGAGATAATCAAGTTGATTTTTTTGTTTGTTTAGTTTTTTTTTAATTTTTGTTGACTTTATTTGCCACTTACAGCATAACTCAGAAATGTGTGATTATGTTTGCCTCGACTATATTTTTTTTATCTTAGAAAGCATTGCTAAGGTTGTCTAGTTTTCCCTCCCCTTGTTTTCTGAGCTTGATGGGGCCCACAGCCTTAGGGTAGAGAAGGATAAGTAGCATACTCCAGATAGGAGGTGGAAAATAGAAAATGATTCCTATAATTTTTATGGTATTAACTATATTTTAAATATCTGTATAGAATAAGCACTTATGTTTAATTATAAATGTGGTCTAATGATTCAACATTCCTGATCTACATGTGTTATGATTATGGTGAATCTATGTATCTTACTTAAAATTATATACCCAGATCCTCGAACAGTGTTTCCATTCTATGACGGCATTCAATATATGTATTTATTTAATGAATCAATGAATAAGGTCCACATTACCTTATCACAACAATTGCAACCAGCCAGCCTACTACAGTGTTAGTTGTTAGTTAGTTAGGGTAAGTGAAGGTCACTTAACAAGACATATTGAACATTACCATGTAACAACTTCAAATGACTGACAAAATCTAATGTCTTTCTTACACAAAAGCTCTTACTAAACATCAGAGTTATCCTTATTATTGTCTCTTATTCCATAACCAACCCATCAGTAAGTCCTATGACTTTATATATTTAAATTACAGATGCTCCTTGACTTGCAACGAGTTACATCCCAATAAACCCATAGTAAGTAAAAAATATCAGAAATAAAAAATGCATGTAATACATCTGTATTAGTCCATTGTCACACTGCTATAAAAATACTACCCAAGACTGGGTAATTTATATAGGAAAGAGGTTTAATTTACTCATAGCTCTGCTTGGCTGGGGAGGCCTCAGGAAACTTACAATCATGGAAGAGGGTG
Organism: Theropithecus gelada; assembly: GCF_003255815.1. NCBI lineage: Eukaryota > Metazoa > Chordata > Mammalia > Primates > Cercopithecidae > Theropithecus > Theropithecus gelada. The sequence continues at coordinate 137,401,249 of NC_037669.1, forward strand.
AGGGGGAAGCAAGGTACATCTTCACAAGGCAGCAGTAGAGACAGAAAGAGGGCACAACTTTTAAAACCTGAGATCTTGTGAGAATGCCTTCACTATCACAAGAACAGCATGAGGGAAACTGCCCCCATGATCCAGTCACCCCCCAGCAGGTCCCTTCCTCCACATATGGGGATTAATAATTGAGATGAGATTTGGGTTGGGACACAGAGCCAAATCATATCAACACCTAACCAACTAAACATTGTAGCTTAGTTTAGCCTACCTTAAACCTGCTCAGAACACTTACATTAACCTACAGTTGGGAAAAATCTAATACAAAGCCTATTTTATAATAAAGTATTGAATATCTCATTTAATTCATTGAATATTATACTGAAAGGGAAAAACCGAATGGTTGTATGTACAGTGGAAGTAAAGTTTCTGTTCAGTGAGTATCATTTTTGCACTATCTTAGAGTCAAGAAATCATTAAGTAAAACCGTAAGTCAGGAACCATCTGCACATCCAGAATCTGACCACTTGTTACCCCTTCCACTCCTGAAACTCAGGCCCAAGGCACCAGAGTCTCTACCCTGATTTACTGCAGTAACCTTTCCCCTGGTCTGCCTACCCATGCTCTTGCACTCCTTCCACCCCACAGCTGAATCTCAGTACAACAACTGGAGTGATCCTGTAAAAAACCTGAGTCATAGATTACTTCTCTCTCAAAACCCTCAAAGTGCTTTCCATTACACTCAGAATGAAAGACAAGTTTCCTTACAATGGCCTGCAAAATCCTATAGCACCCTTCTTGGTTTGGCCTCTCATTACTAAGCTGATCTTGTGTCCTGCAAGGCTCTCCTCCCTGCTTGCTCAGCTTCAGCCCCTCTAGCATCCTGGGTTGGTCTTTGCTCAGAGTCTTTGCACCTGCAGTCCTCAGTATGGGCTGTTCTTGGCCTGGATATAACATGGTTTTCCTGTTACCTCGTATGGTCTTTTTGCAAAGGTCACCTTCTCTGAAGCCTTCCCTGAATGTGCTACCCAATAGCCCAACCTCATGCCTCACATTTCCTATCCCATTTTTCTTAATCATTTTTTCACCATTGAGTTTATCACCACCTAACATTTCTAATACTATCGTATCTATTTTGTTCTTTTTGTCTTTCCCCTATAATATAGTTTCTATGAGGAAAATATTTTCTTCTGTTTTTTGACTGTTATGCTCTTAGCATCTGTAATTATGCTTAGCACATTATTGGCCATAAACAACTGTCATGAAATGAATGTGGAGTGAAAGGAATGAGAAAAAAAGCAAATGCTAATTTACTAAAAAATTTAACAAAAATTTGAAAATATGTTTAACTGTATTTAGTATTAAAATATGCAAAGAAATCTACTAAATATTAAATAATATGACAAAATTAGTGTGATAAAGCAAAAACTTTCATACACAGATAGTAGAGGCAAAACTGTTTAAAGAACAATTTGGCCCTATTTATTTAAATTAATATTTAACACTCTTTAGCCATAATTACCTATTTAGAAATTTATTTTACAAGTATATTTACGCAGACCACACAAAAATGTATGGATAGATAGATATTAGATATTCCATGAAATGTGTTTAATAACAAGAAACTTGAAATCAATGTTGATCACTGGTTAAATAAATTGCCAAGCTTAATGCAGGATTTAAAAGAATAAAGTAGATTTATATGACGATATGGAAAACTGCCCCAGTAATATTAAGTGAAAAGCTAGATTCAAATAATAGGTACTGTCAGATATTATATGTTTTTTCTGAAAGCATATACAAATTCACATGCCACATAAAAGTTTTCTGGAGGGATAGAAATTCATTTTTCAATGCATTGTATAAATCAATAATATCAGAAATGGTTTATTCAGATTCTTATGAGGTCTAGCTGGTTATTTGATCTCCCATTAAATGTATTTTATTTATTTATGTTTATAGTTTTAATTTTTTTTTTTTTTAATGCAGGATCTCACTCTGTCACCCAGGCAGGAGTGCAGTAGTACAAACATGGCTCACTGTAGCCTCAACCTCCTTAGCTCAAGTGGTCCTCCCACCTCAGCCTCTCAGGTAGCTGCCACCACAGGCACATGCCATCATGCTTAGCTGACCTTTAAAACTTTTATAGAGATGGGATTCCCCAGGCTAGTCTCAAATTCCTGGGCTTAAGCCATTCTCTCGTCTTGGCCTCTGAAAGTGCTAGGTTTATAGGCATGGGCCACCATGCTCAGCCTGAAATTTGTTTTAAATTTTAATTATGAGTAGCCTCTAAGATACCAAACATGTATACATTAAAGTGAACAGATTGTACATTTCTATGGTTATACACTGTGGTAAGTTCAATCCTTAACTGGTTTGTCTGTTTTTCTGTCCCCCTAGCCTCTGAGCATCATGAGAAAAATGACTATAGTTAGTTTGCTCTCTATTATATCCCAGCATCAAGCACTGTTCCGGCACATGCCCTGACTGGTTGCTTTTATTAAATTTTTTGTTTTCATAAAATTGGTTTTTGTAATAACATTAATGTAAGAAGCCTGCAGTATTAATGATTACTAGTAGAATATAATGTACATGTGAGTAGTGAAACAGTTTACACTTGATACATATGAGTTCATAGAATGGTAATTTATGCTACAATGAAGTTTTTGAAAAATAAATAAGAAACATCCTTATCACCTTGAGATCTACACTGCTAATATCTTAGTAGATGTCCTCCCAGATCTTACTCTGTGAAAGAAATACTTTCAAAGAAATGTGTATTTTTTTTTAACAAAACAATGTGATATTATACATACTGTTTTGAAATCTGTTTATTTTAATCAACAGTCTCTATGTTTACATTTTGGTAAATATAATGAGGTTTTGCTTCACATACCTCTGCAAAGTTTACTGTTGAGTATAATCCAACAGGTATATAATTCTGAATCAAAACCAAACAAAACAAAATTTATGAGTCATGATCTTCTATCTGTGCATCCGAGATTTTAAAACAGTGTACATTTACAAAGGATAAGGTGTAAAGGAAGAGAGAAGAGAAGGTACACCCACTCAGCAAGCCAAGGAGCAAGCAGATACTATTGGTATTTCTGTGCAAACAATTGACCTCAAGACACTCAAGTGGCTATATCCTGGATGAAATGTGTGTTCTAACATTTTCCTGTGGGCATTATTTAACTTACTTACTTGTACCCATATTGTTCCAGAAACAATTTTCAAATGAAATGTCACCATCAACATTTCTCTACTTGAATAATTTACTTTTGTAATTCAACCACATGCAGTATTTCTCTAAAAATAAAGAACTTATGGTGGATAACAAAGATGAATGTGATATGAAAAAACATATAAGTAAGAAAAAGATTGAAAAATAAGTGGAGCCAAAAATAAACTACAATAGAAAGGTTATGTCAACCATGTTTTTATAAAACAGAAGATGAGAAAAAGTATGTTTTATTGATATTGCTAAACTAGGTGTGAGATCTACATATTCTTTATCAGAATGCTGCTAGTGTATTTATTAACACGAAACCAAGAAGACAAATTTGTGTATCACTAGACTGGATAGTTGTGAAATATAGTTTTGGGGTAGTTTAAATATAGTTTAAAGAGATATTCAGATCTCTTTAAAATCAAATTATTTTCATTCTTTTTTGAACCTTACCCTAGGGTTCCTACAGTTATTTTCTTTTCCCCTATCTTGAGAGTTCTTGATTCTATACACATATGTCCTTGTGTCTGTGGCAAAGTTTCTAACCTTCTCCTTTTGGAGAACTGCTTGGCAGAAGGAAAGCAGAGGCCATGTAGAAAGGGACAATTCTTTCAAAAGCTTGTTCCTGCCGTTCTCCCTCACTTTGGAGGCTACCTCATCCCCACTATTTTTGTTTTACCTTCTGATAAATCTCAGCTGTGTCACACTTGTTAATTCCCAGGTGGAATGTAAAGCAGACCTATTCAAATCTGACTAGGTTTTTGACTCTGATTGGTTGGCCTGTTGGAAGGTAGATCCTCAAGAATCTATAAGTAAATTTTACCAGGCATAAGTGAGGGATGTTCTACATCATTTTCTAGATTGCATCTTGATCCTTACTAAAAGTAAATAGACAAATTAATACTTAAAATGCAAAAAAAACCCAGTTATTTTCATAGTTGGCATAAAATATATATATAGATAATATCTATATATGGATAAGATCTAAATCTAAATCTAAATACATACACACTTAAGATAGATAAGATAGATCTATAGATCAATCTATAGATAAGATATAAATATAAATATATATTTATATTTATATAGATGCTCATATCTATCTATCTATCTATCTATCTATCTATCTATCTATCTATCTCTGCATAAGAGTATGGTTAAAGCTGTGATTTGACATGCCATGCTTGTCACTTGTGAGGAAGAAGGAAATGGGAACAGGAAGGATGAAGGACCAGAAAGGTGAAAATATTTTCCACTGTGAATTTGTATTTGATTTTTAAATGTTTGAAGCATGTGATTAAATTATTAACTCAAAATTTTAATTAAAGACCTAACAAAGAGTGAAGGAAGGAAGTAGGAAGGAAAAAAAAGGAAGAAAAGAAAGGAGAAAGAAGAAAAGAAGGAAGAAAGAAAGGAAGGAAGGAAGGAAAGAAGGAAGGAAGGAAGGAAGGAAAGAAGAAAGGAAGGAAGGAAGAGAGGGAGCTAAAGGAAAGGAAAGGAAGGGCGGCTATAGCATAAGGGACTTAAGTATATCTAATACAGAAAATGGAAGAAAAAGGTCTTAATACATTTTATGAAAGTTACTTCCAGTGTCAAAGTCTCATTTCTATGACTACTTACAGAATAAACTTTAAATAATTACATCAGCTAACCTATTATAAATGCGCCTGTGATCAGAGGTAGACACTAAAGTAGTTATCTGTATTCATAATGGAAAGACCAGGTCAACATCTAAATACATCTATTTATGAATGGCTTTCTATAGAACCATATATCAATAATTGTAACTTATATACACCCCCCAAAATCCATTTGAATTATAGTATTATCCTTTATTTTTCATTACAGGGACTATTATTTCAGGCAACATTCTTAATATAACCCCATTCTTGAGAATGTATTTATTTTATTTGTTCATATTATAAAACTGAAAAATTCACATGGTATACAACTCTAACCATAAGACATGTCTGAGCCCATAAAAATAAATATACTTGGTGACTCAGAAGCTGCCTGAAGCTGTAGGAAGACTTTTCAACACTTTTTCCAGTCATGTGATAACTCCCAAACACAATTATTTTCCTTTATTTTTTTTACTTTCAAAACAGAGAGAAGGGATAGTCTTTGTAAAAGACTCCAAGTAATGTAAATAATTTAATAGGTAGTTTGCTCTCAGTGCCACTAACATAATGTATGACTACCTTTACAAGCTAAAGAAATATAGAATATAAATTTGTTTCTATTCCAAATATATTCTCAGTGATGTATGCCAGTAAATATTTAACCAAGAGTTCTCAAAAAAAAAAAAAAAAAAGTCAGTTTTTGTGTTTGCTAATTTATGTGTTGTGGCTTTTCCAACCATGAGTGATTTTAAACTACCAATACTCTATACACAGGTGAATCTTTACCCTCCACATCGTTCCCTATTTCCCTATCCCTCTCTGTTTTGTTCTCGCAAATCACTTCAGTTCAGCCATCAGTGCTTCTCTCTTACTATGACAACTCCCCTACTCCAAATTTCTGTACCTTCCATCTATCTTCAGTAATACATCCAGAAACACCTTTCTGAAATGCAGAGAAAAATGGTAGATAGGAGGCAGAACTAAATTTCATCTCTCACTCAGACAGACAGAGTAGCATGTGGAGACTCACACTGTGAACTTTTGCTCCAAGAACTACTACAGGAACGTTCCAGAAAAGCTGAGAGAATCCACAGACCCTTTGAAGGAAGTTCAGGCCCCAGGGGACAGCCCAAAAACTGCGAGTACCCAAAGTGTGAAAGTGTGAAAGGGGGATTGTCCACCCCTGAACACACACCCTCACTGGGGAACCTGAAGGTCCAGATCACAAGAGAGGGATTTGACCTTACCTGAAGCTCAGACAATTTCAGAGAGCTGAGCAAAATACAGGGGTAGAAGAAGCAATGGGAAGAGCCCCGTGGGTTCTCTTAGTCCCCTGGAAAGCCATTTATGACTTTGCCTTGCAGAGGTCCTTGGGGAGGGCTGCTAGAGGAACTGGGAAAAGACCACAGGGAGAAGGAAACTTCCAGCGAACTTTGTAACTATTTCAACCTAACACAAAGTTTCCTGGACAGAACTCGGGGGCAGGGGTGAATCTGGAGTGCAGACACAGCACAGAAGCCACAGCAGGCAGGGAGGCATGAAACCTGAAAACCCTGCTTACTTACACAGCCAGGGGGCTGGTAGCATAAGACAAATTCTCAGTCCTGCTCACCCATTGCCCGGAAACAAACTCTGTGGTATTAATGGGGGCACTGTGAGACTGAGACGGGCCTTTTGGTTGCATGGGAGCTGGGTGAGGCCTATAACTGCCGGCTTTCCCCCACTTCCCTGGTGACCTGCATGAAGCAGCAGAGGCAGCCATAATCCTCCTGGGAACATGACTCCATTGGCCTGAGAACCACACCCGGATCCCCCACAGCAGCTGCAGCAAGCCCTGCCCAAGGAGAGTCTGAACTCAGACATACCTAGTCCAGCCCCAAACTGATGGTCTTTCTCTACATACTCTAGTAGCCAAAGACAAATAACATTTTATCTTCAGAGCTCTAGAGCCCCACCCATCACCTGATCCTCCCTGTACTACCAGAGTTGATGCTCTCTTGAGAGTGCCACCTACTGGCTCGAGGTCAATGAGAACAAAACTAGTACAATAAATAACACTACAACTAAGGACCCACACAGAGACCATTTTGTTCCCCTGCCACCTCCACCAGAGTAGATGCTGTGCAGATACACCCCAGTACCAGCCTGGAGCCTGGTAGTTGTGCTTGGTAGCTAGATCCAGAAGAGAAATAATAATCACTGAAGTTTGCTCTCAAGAAGCCACATCCCTAGAAAAAGGGGAAGAGCACGATATCAGCAGAACACCTCATAGGACAAAAGAATATGAACAGCAGCCCTTGAACCTCAGATCTTCCCTCTGACATAGTCTACCCAAATGAGAAGAATCCAGGAAAACAATTCTGGTAATATGGCAAAATAAGGTTCTTTAACACCCACAAAAGATCACACTCGCTCACCAGCAATGGATCCAAACAGAGACAAAATCTCTGAACTGCCAGAAAAAGAATTCAGAAGGTCAACTCTTAAGCTAATCAAGGAGGTACCAGAGAAAGGTGAAGTCCAAATTAAAGAAATCAAAAACATGATACAGGATGTGAATGAAAAATGTCTTCAGTGAAAAATAGATAGCATAAATAAAAAACAATCACAACCTCTGGAAATGAAGGACACACTTAGAGAACTGCCAAATGTACTGAAAAGTTACAGCAATAGACTCGAACAAGCAGAAGCAAAAACTTCAGAACTTGAAGGCTCGAAGACAAGGTTTTTGAATTAACCCAATCCAGCAAAGACAAAGGGAAAAGAATCAATAAAAATGAACAAAGCCTCCAAGAAGTTTAGGATAATTTTAAATGATCAAAAGTAAGAATAATTGGTGCTCCCGAGGAAGAAGAGAAATCTAAAAGTTTGGACAATGTATTGGAGGGAATAATTGAGAACAACTTCTCCAGCCCTGCTAGAGGTCTAGACATCCAAGCAAAATAAACTCAAAGAACCCCTGGGAAATTCATTGCAAAAAGATCATTGCCTAGGCACATAGTCATCAAGTTATTTAAAGTCAAGAAGAAGGAAAGAATCTTAAGAGCTGTGAGGCAAAAGTGCCAGGAAACCTGTAAAGAACAACCTATCAGATTAACAGATTTCTCAGCAGAAACCCTACAAGCTAGAAGAGATTGGGGCCCTATCTTTAAACAAAACAATTATCAGCTAAGAATTATGTATCCAGTGAAACTAAGCTTCATAAGTGAAGGAAAGATACAGTCTTTTCCAGACAAACAAATGCAGAGAGCATTAGCCACTACCAAGCCAGCACTATAAGAACTCCTAATAAGGGCTCTCAATGTTGAAACAAATTCTCAAAGTACACGAAAATAGAGTCTCCGTAATGCATAAATCTCACAAGACCTATAAAATACAATTAATTTTTAAAAAACCAAGGTATTCAGGCGACAAATAGCACAATGAATAGAATAGTACCTCACATCTCAATACTAACATTGAATGTAAATGGCCTAAATGCTCCAATTAAAAGATACAGAATAGCAGAATGAGTAAGAATTCACCAACCAAGTATCTACTGTCTTCAAGAGACTCCCCTAACACATAAGGACACATACAAACTTAAGGTAAAGGGGTGGAAAAAGGTATTCTATACAAATGGACACCAAAAGTGATCAGCATTAGCTATTCTTGTATCAGACAAAAAATTTTGAAGCAACAGCAGTCAAAAAAGACAAAGTGCCAGGCGCAGTGGCTCACGCCTGCAATCCCAGCACTTTGGGAGGCCGAGGCAGGCGAATCCCTAGGTGAGGAGAGTGAGATCATCCTGGCTAACACGGTGAAACCCCATCTCTATTAAAAATACAAAAAAATTAGCCGTGCGTGGTGGCACATGCCTGTAGTCCCAGCTACTTGGGAGGCTGAGGCAGGAGAATGGTGTGAACCCAGGAGGCAGAGCTTTCAGTGAGCCGAGATCATGCCACTGCACTCCAACCTGGGAGACAGAGTGAGACTCCGTCTCAAAAAAAAAAAAAAAAAAAAAAGACAAAGAGAAACATTACATAATGATAAAAGGACTAGCCCTACAGGAAAACATTACAATCCTAAATATACATGCACCTAATCCTGGAGCTACCAAATTTATAAAACAGTTACTATTAAACCTAAGAAATGAGATAGATGGTAACATAATAATAGTGGGGAACTTCAGTATTCCACTGACAGCACTAGACAGGCCATCAAGACAGAAGTCAACAAAGAAACAATGGAATTAAACTATACCCTAGAACAAATGGACTTAACAGATATTTACCGAACATTCTACTCAACAACTGCAGAATATACATTCTATTCATCAGCACGTGGAACATTCTCCAAGATAGACTGTGTGATAGGCCACAAAACAAGTCTCAACAAATTTAAGAAAACTCAAATTATAGCAAGTATCCTCTCAGATCACAGTGGAATAAAATTGGAAATCAACTCCAGCCTCAAAACCATGCAAATTCATAGAAATTAAATAACCTGCTCCTGAATGATTATTGGGTCAATAATGAAGTCAAGAGGAAAATTAAAAAATTCTTTAAACTGAATGATAATAGTGACACAACTTATTGAAACCTCTGGGATACAACAAAGGCAGTGCTAAGAGGAAAGTCCATACCCTTAAATGCCTACATCAAAAAGTCTGAAAGAGCATAGAAAGACAATCTAAGATCACACCTCCAGGAACTAGAGAAACAAGAACAAACCAAAACCAAACCCAGCAGAAGCAAAGATATAACAAACATCAGAGCAGGACTAAATGAAATGGAAATACACATACAAATATACACACAAAATACAAAAGATAAATTAAACAAAAAGCTGGTTCTTTGAAAAGATAAATAAAATTGATAGACCATTAGCGAGATTAACCAAGGAAATAAGAGAGTAGATCCAAATAAGCTCAATAAAAAATGAAATGGGATATATTACAACCAATACCACAAACATAGAAAAGATCATTCTAGGCTACTATGAACACCTTTAAATGCATAAACTAGAAAATCTAGAGAAGATAGATAAATCCTGAAAATACACAACCCTCCTAGATTAAACCAGGAAGAATTCGAAACTCTGAACAGACCAATAATCAGCAGTGAGATTGAAATTGTAATTTACAAATTGCCAGCAAATAAAAGTCCAAGAATAGATGGATTCATAGCTGAATTCTATCACATATTCAAAAAAGAATTGGTACCAATCCTACTTACACTATTCCACAAGATAGAGAACGAGGGAATCCTCCCTAAATTATTCTATAAAGCCAGTATTACCCTGATACCCAAACCAGGAAAGGACATAACTGAAAAAGAAAACTACAGACCAATATCCCTGATGAATATAGATACAAAAATCCTTTTAACATACTAGCTAAGAAAATCCAACAACATATCAAAAAGATAATCCACTATGATCAAGTGAGTTTATAACAGGGATGCAGGGATACACCACATAAACAGAATTAACTACAAAAATCACACAATATCTCAATAGACACAGACAAAGCATTTGACAAAATCCAACATCCCTTTATGAATAAAATTCTCAGCAAAATTGGCATAGAAGGGATATGCCTTAATGTCCGAAAAGCCATCTAGGACAAACCCAAAGCCAACATAAAACTGAATGGGGAAAATTTGAAAGTGTTCTCCCTGAAAACTGAAACAAGACAAGGATGCCCATTCTCACCACTTATATTCAAAATAGCTCTGGAAGTCCTAGTCAGAGCAATCAGATAAGAGAAAAAAATAAAGGTCATCCAAATCGATAAAGAGGAAGTCAAACTGTCATTGTTTTCTGATGATATGATCATATACCTAGAAAATCTTAAAGACTCCTCCGCAAAGCTCCTAGAACTGATAAGTGAATTCAGCAAAGTTTTAGAATACAAAATTAATGTACACAAATCAGTGACTCTGCTACACACCAACAGCGATCAAGCTGAGAATCAAATCAAGAACTCAATTCCTTTTACAATAGCTTCAAAAATAAAATAAAATACTTAGGAATATACATAACACAGGAGGTAAAAGATCTCCACAAGCAAAACTACAAAACACTGCTGAAAGAAATCATAGTTGACACAAACCAATGGAAACACATCTCATGATCATGAATCAATATTGTGGAAATGACCGTACTGCCAAAAGCAATCTACAAATTCAGTGCAATTTCCATCAAAATACCACCATCATTCTTCTCAGAATTGTAAAAAACAATCTTAAAATTCATATGGAACCAAAAAAGAGCCTGCATAGCCAAAGCAAGACTAAGCAAAAAGAACAAATCTGAAGGCATCACATTACCTGAATTCAAACTATACTGGAAGGCCAGTCACCAAAAACAGCATGGTCCTTGTATAAAGCTAAGAACACAGATCAGTGGAAAAGAATAGAGAACCTAGAAATAATGCCAAATACTTAAAGCCAACTGAACTTTGATAAAGCAAATAAAAGCATAAAGTGGGGAAAGGACACTCCTTTCAACAAATGGTGCTGGGATAATTGGCAAGCCACATGTAGAAGAATGAAACTGGATCCTCATCTCCCACCTTATATAAAACTCAACTCCAGATGAATCAAGGACTTAAATCTAAGACCTGAAACCATAAAAATTCTAGAAGATATCATTGGAAAAACCCCTCTAGACATTGGCTTAGGCAAAGACTTTATGACCAAAAACCCAGAAGCAAACACAACAAAAACAAAGATAAATAGATGGGACTTAATCAATCTAAAAAGTTTCTACACAGTGAAAGAAGCAATCAGCAGAGTAAATAGACAACCCACAGAGTGCGAGAAAATCTTCATAATCTATATATCCGACACAGGACTAATATTCAGAATCCAGGGAACTCAAATAAACCAGCAAGTAAAAAACAACCCCATCCAAAAGTGGGCTAGCTCAGGAGTTTAAGACCGGCCTGACCAATATGGTGAAACACCGTCTCTACTAAAACATAAAAATTAGCTCGGTGTGGTGGCACATGCCTGTAATCCCAGCTACTCGGGGGGCTGAGGCAGGAGAATCACTTGAACCCAGAAGGCTAATGTTGCAGTGAGCCGAGATCTCACCACTGCACTCCAGTCTGGGTGACACAGCAAGATACTATCACAAAAACAAAACAAAACAAAAGTATACAAATGGCCAAAAAACATGAAAAAATGCTCAACATCACTAATGATCAGAGAAATGCAAATTAAGATCACAATGCCATACCATCTTACTCCTGCAAGAATGGCCATAATAAAAGAAAATTAAAAAATAATAGATGTTAGCAGGGATCTGGTGAAAAGGAAATACTTTTACACTGATGGTGGGAATGTAAGTAGCTCAGCTACTGTGGAAAACAGGACAAGATTCCTTAAAGAACTAAAAGTAGAACTACATTTTGATCCAACAATCCCACTACTGGGTATCTACCCACAGGAAAATAAGTCATTATACGAAAAAGATACTTGCACACACATGTTTATAGCAGCACAAATTGCTGTTTCAAAAATATGGAACCAGCCCAAATGCCCATCAATCAATGAGTGGATACATAAACCGTGATATATATATGCACACATAAATATATATACACACACACACATATACCATGGAATACTGCTCAGCCATATAAAGGAAAAAATAATGGCATTCAGAGAAACCTGGATGGAATCAGAGAACATTATTCTAATTGAAGTAACTCAAGATGGGAAAACCAAACATCGTATGTTCTCATTCATAAGTGGGAGCTAAGCTATTAGGAGGCAAAGGCACCAGAATGATACAATGGACTTTGGGGACTTAGAGGGAAGAGTGGAAGGTGGTGATGGATAAAAGACTACAAATTGGGTACAGGGTATACTGCCTGGGTGATGGGTGCACCAAAATCTTAGAAATCACCACTAAAGAAGTTATTCATAACCAAACACACTTGTTCCCCCCAAAACCTAAGGAAATAAAAAATAAATTTATTTTAAATGACATGCAAGGTTCCGTATCAGTGTGCTTCATTGCCTTCAGACAAAGTCCTGCCATAGCCCAGGTGGTCTCTTGTAATTTTGCTCATATGTTTATTTGACTCTGTTACACTGGTTAGGTTAACATTCCCTAAATGTTTTCCCTCACATCTCTGCATCTTTGTGTATTGTTTAGTTGTAGTTTTCTGTCACTAATATTTCTGTTATGGTTATTTCATCTCCCCAAAACATCCTTTCTATTCCCTCACCAGGAGCAGTTCCAGTCATATTCTGTTTCAGTATTCTCCTTTCAAATTTTCCCCAAACACTGTACCTTAGACATACTCATGTCATTGCACTCAAATCTCTGTATTGCAATTATTTGTTCATGTGTTTGCCTCCTCAAAAGACCATGAGCTTCTTGAAGAAAGGGACTATATTTATTATTCAGCTGTAATGGAACATGATTGAAATGCTAAAAACTCCGTGTCTAAAAACTGCACATATTGTCAGTTTTGAGAATTTGTGTTTATAGTGTATTCCCTGCAGAATGAAGGTAGCAGGATTAAGTGTAAAATAAATATTTCAGAATATTTAAATACTCTTATTTTGTATTTACTTATGCCTTTTTTGGTAATTCCTTTTGGAAATAAACAAGTTTCTAAAAATACACTCTAGATTTGCAGATGACCCAAAACTAAGAGCAACTGTTATCATCATGGAACTTACGCTTAGAATTTTAAACAATCTTAATAAGGAGTCATCAAAAACAAAGTTTAGGAAAGACAAGTTTAGAATGACATACTTTGGAATATAAAAGGAATTGCCCAAATGGAAGAAAGAGAGGAATCATAAGACAGGGATGCATATAAACTACCATTTAAAAAAGTATGCATAAGATAGCAATGCATGAACAAGAGTAGAACTTTAGTAGTCAGTCATGTTTTGATAAATCCACCAACATATCTTGACAGCCTACTCCATGCAAAGCATCAGCTAGATACTGATCATTTATGAGCTGATATTGAGGAAGAACCATGCCTGTTTACTCTAAATAGAACAAACAACAATCCTTTATAAAAATTCTTATAGATGCTGAAAAGGTGAAAATGGAATAAACCATATGATATGAATTGGTCAGATGTTGACTTCAGTTTTGCATCCAAATTTGGACTCAGTCACTTTGAAAGGGACATAAAGAATTTGAAGAAAGTTCAAAAGAAGTAACAGGAAATAGATTAAAATGGTTAATATAATTACCCTCAAAAAAGACCCCCCCTCCCCGCCCCGGCCAAAAAAAAAAAAATTGTTGGTATTAATTAGGTGCAGAAAGGAAGGGTGAAAACTGATTCTAATTGATCCACAATCTTTATCTGAAGCCCACAGGAGCAAATGTTTCAGACTTCAGAAAGCTGCAGATTTTCCAAAGTTCATACCTGTATATTTACTAGCTTTGTGTTAGTTCAGGCCAGGTCAGATTTTTCCACCAAATAAGTTACCAATTAAATTTCAGCTTTCAGAACTTTTCTTTAATTTGTATTTTACACTTGCCTTTATTTTGTTGATTATGGTGTGAGAGATTTAGGCTGAGGAAGTTTTTAAGTGTTGAAAGGTTTAAGAAGGCTTTTTTACACTTATATGAAAATGAAGTAGTATCAGAGAAACTTTCTTTATTTTAATGTGTTCTTTCAATTCAACATTAAATAAACATGACAAAGAGAAAGTATTATCCACCAAGATCTTATCTTCTCACAGTTGCTTTTCATTCTCCCTATATGGCACCATCTCTTCTTCATTCTTGCCTGAAACCAATTTTCAACTTCTTTCTATCCAATAATGTCCCAACTCTTCTTGAAAAGTCTCCTGGTGATGTACTTCCTTCAAAAAATGGCCCAAATCAGCTCTTCTGGATCTGTGAAGTGTAAGTACTTCAGAATTGGCTTCACTCTCTTTCTCCTCCTATTTCATCCGTGTCTTCTTAACTTGGATATCTGTGTATTGTGTTGTCTCTTCACATTTCCACATCCCTAGAGCAGCTCTTTTCTTGTCAGTGGTCTTGGCCTTTACATGCGCTCATAAAGTAAAATAGTGCATTTTAGGATAACCACTAACCTGTGGTTTTAAAAAACATTCATTTAAGATCGGGGCAGACTGCCTGGCATGGTGGCTCACTCCTGTAATCCCAGCACTGTGGGAGGCCGAGGCGGGCAGATCATGAGGTCAGGAGTTCGAGAGCAGCCTGACCAATATGGTGAAACCCTGTCTCTACTAAAAATACAAAAATTAGCTGGCCGTGGTGGTGCGTGACTGTAGAACCAGTTACTCGGGGGGCTGTGGCAGAAGAATCGCTTGAGCCGGGAGGTGGAGGTTGCAGTGAGCTGAGATCACGTCACTGCACTCCAGCCTCAGAGAAAGAGCGAGACTCTATCTCACAAAGAAAAAAAAAAAAAAAGAAAAAAAAAAGAAAGATAAAAAGATCGGGGCAGACTTTGAAATCATAACATTTAAAGTTCACCTGAAAAATTAAATTTTTTCTTTCTTCAGATTCACCAAAAAAAAGTTTCTGAGATTCTAAACAAGTAAATGAATTAACAAGTCATCTGCATGGCTCTCATGCAGCTTTTAAAATGTAGCTTATAGTAAAATGCTAACTTATACATTATATTTACTTATAACATCTATAATAATAGCTTTGACAGGCTTTTAGACATATTTTGTTTTTATACAAATCCAGGTGTTAGCTTTATTAAATCAAGTGAAAAACAGACGTTTAAAAGTGTTTTTAAGATTGCATAGTTTCACTTACTTTATATCAACCATAGATTATGCTAAACAAGAAAGAAAATTTAATTTAATGCAATAAATATTCCATTTCTCTTGTTTAATCCCAGTCATACTATATTTCATCTTTTACAATGTACTGTGAACATTTTAGAATGTAACATGCAGTGTAAGTGTTATGCAAATTTAGCCACTATCCTTTTTCATCTTTTTCATTTTTCCATTCCTTGCTATAGTACCTTCCACTTTCTTGCCAAAAAAAAAAAAAAAAACTTCAGTGTTAACCAGAAGAACCAGCGTTTTGCTTCTCTCTTAAGAAAATGAAGAAGTGTTCTAACATTTTCCCCAAGAAATGAGACTTGTAGTAATGCTGTTTTCATAAATATTTCTTGGTTTCTGTGACTTTTTTGTTCCAAATAATTTTGCATTATTTATTAAGCGTTTGAAAATTCATTTCTTTGCAAACAGAGGGAATGATAAGCCTCTCAAATGTGCTACATTAGAGGCAGATGATCAAAGGCAATGGCTGGAAAGGCATATTGATGTTATCTCATTTAGCAGAAAAACAACAGATGGTTTCCCAAAGGATATACAGGGAGCTTACAAAACCAGTTTTTACTGTGTTGGTAAAAAAAATCAGGAAGTCTATAGCTAGATGGCAACATACACTTATGTCCTTGTATGTCTTCAAAGTTTCTTCTTCTCTGGAAAAACAGTAATCATGTTTGGCTATTTTATGAAAGCTGTAGGTGTCAGCATGATGTATGTGGGAAAAGAATGAACAACAATGAGAGATTCAAAATGCTCTCTAGGGAGCAGTTGTCTGAAGGAGCAGGATGCTCCTTTTTTAGTGAAATTCTTTCCAAGAAGTCATGAAGCTAACTGATTAATTTATTTCAGATTTTTTCCAACAACAGAAAGTTGAATATTTAATTCATTTGCTACCACAGTCTTATATTCAGCAAATCCATTTGACTTTTGAAAAATCTACAACCAATTCCAAAATTCTCAGTTTTCTTTCTAATATTGTGGTAGGCGTTGAAATAGAGTAATCGTTTATATTCAGATATTCAAATTACCCATCATAAAAAAACTGGTCGATTTTATTCTCTTTAATTGGCCTGTTCATGTACAGCAATGGAAAAATCCAGAGTTAGGAATCTTCAGTGACTTATCCTGTGACTGTGATAGTGATGGTGGCAGAGGAGAATGTTTCATTTGAAATTTACTTGGA
Source organism: Theropithecus gelada (assembly GCF_003255815.1). Lineage (NCBI taxonomy): Eukaryota > Metazoa > Chordata > Mammalia > Primates > Cercopithecidae > Theropithecus > Theropithecus gelada. The sequence continues at coordinate 137,418,058 of NC_037669.1, forward strand.
GTGAGGAGTTCCAAGAACTAGGAAGTTCAGTTTCTGATGAGCAATTTTCTATAGGCAATACAACACAAATGAGAGTGGTTTTAACGTGATTATGAATGAGGCATGTATATACAAAATACTTCATTTGTAAAACATGACTTTATTAGATGTGAGCAATCAAAAAAGAATAAAAAGTTATAGACAATGTTTCATTTAGTCCTAATCTGAATTTACATGTCATTACTCTTTCCTTGCTCACTCAACCTACAGACATTTCAAAAGAAGTCTTGCTCCTTTATTTTATTTTATTTTATTTTATTTTATTTTATTTTATTTTATTTTTGTCAGGCCTTTGCCTCAAGTTTATCTTCTCAGTGAGGACTTCTAGGACTTCTCTATCTAATATTGCAATATCTCTCATTCCCAACATGATGTATGAATGGGAGCCTGGTGGAGTCATTATGGATATGGAAGAATAAAGGAATGAACTCTGTCTTGAATGCATTAAAATAGAAATGTTCTAAAGGGAGATAGTAAAATGAATCTGTATCTCTCTTTGCTGCACTTACTTCAAGAATGAAGCCTGTTCTCGGTAGGTTGCCTATGTTTCAGGAAATGTAATCACTCAGAAGGATGTACAGTGATTGTGAAGGGCCACAGAAGGGGCCCGCAGAGGGACCTCAACTACACCAACGTAGAGCTCAGGCTCCTTGAGAGGAGAGCTAAGAGGCTCTAGGCTGATAAATGATGGAGAAGTAGAAAGGAGCTGGCTACCATTTGCACTATCTGTAGTCACATATGGAACGTGACAAAGGGTGTTATACTGGGCTTTTGTTAAAAAACGAGGTTTGTGTATGCTCACTTCCCCATCAAGGTTGTTATTCAGGAAAATGGTCTCTTGATGAAATCTGAAATTTCTTTGGTAAAAAAAATATATATATCTGCTTGTTTCAACTGAGGCCAAGAATTGCTTGTTCAATATCTCAAGCCCAGAAAAGTGAGTTAATTCCCAAAGAAAATGACAAGAATTTGTATCAAATTCAGCTGCTTGGATTCAGCAAACCATAACAGTCAAAAACAAGGATATCAGAAAATTTTTGTATGGTGTTAATGCATCTGAAATAAAGAACAGTACAGCCTACTGATGAGGAAGACCTGAGAGCTATCTTGAACAAAACAGCAAGATGCCCGATGATTCCTAAGACCTAGTAGTGATATTTTAAAGATGTAACAACAGCTCTCTATTGGAAAATAAAGAAAAAGAAATCTGTAGCATAGGAAAGATATTAATTTTAATTGTGTACTTTTAGCAGTCCTTAAAAGTAATATGGATATCAAGACTTGTGCTTCAGGGCATGATGAAATAAGTATTCGTGGCAACTAGAAAACTCAGGTAAACTACAAAAAAATTTTTATAAGGGTATCAGTTAGCTTCAGTTAGCTGCTGAAGCAAAATTGCACGGAGGAACTGGAATTCCAGGGGAAAAAATGGGGGTAATTTCAGAGGTACACTGAGGAGCTATATCGTTTCCTTTTTCTCTGGGGACATTTGCAGATTTTGGCTAAAATGAATTGAAAGCTGAACTATGAGCTTGGTTACGACAGAGAACTGCTGCTACAGCACAGATAAATAATCACAGTTTTGGCAGCTATGTGGGTTAAAATAGCAAAATCGGAGACCCAAGAGACCTCAAACATAGTCAGTCTCCATCTCAAAAATTTACTATATTCTGAAGATATGTAGAGCCAAAGTCTAAATAACTTAGTCAAATAATGCTGAAAAGCAGAATGGAAATTTCATTTTTCTTAATACTCAAGAGACAGAAGATTCACTAAATTCTCAATCAAAAGCCTACGGAAGGTCACACCATGGGAGCAGATATAAATCACAGGTACACTGAGCCTTACCAAAACTGCATTCCGGCCTGAGCATAGTCTATGTCTGAATGAAGATGATCAGTTCTCCATTCTAGTTTCATAGCAGTTGAAAGGACAGATCCTTGTTGGTAGAAGATACCTTATGATGAAAAATTTGACTCTACAGTTTCTTTTTTAGGCACAATATGTACGTTCAATCAATTACTAGACTTGCCGATATATAGAACAAACCAACTAACAACCGAGGAAGTGAAAAAAATAGAAACGGAGACAGATTCATAGGTGATATAGATATTGGAGTTAGCAGACAAAAACTCAAAAATAGTTTTGATTAATATGCTCAAGAAAATATTATAAAATATGGACAAACCCAGTAAAATTATGAAGAATACAAATACAGAATTTGAAACTAAAAAAGAATCAAAGTGACATTCTAAAACTAAAAATCCACTATCCGGGGGAAAAATTAAAGGAATATATTTACCAGAATATCAGGCATAGAATAAGACAGCTTTGATGAACTGTAAGATGGGTCAATAGAAAATATCCAGACTGAAGTACTGAGAAAGTAAATGAGAAAAGGGCTTAGGAATATGTGAAAGACCAATAGTGTCAAAACATAACTAAAAGTTCTAATACTCATGCAGTTGGATTTTTAGAAGAAAAAGATTCAGGGAACTGCTGTCTTAAAAGCAAAGAGTTGAGATTCCATAAATGTTTTTAAGAGATAATGGCTCTACAATGATAAAAATTTATTAACCCACAGAGTTAAGAAGTAAAGACAATCCAAATTAGTATCAATAGAAAGAAATGCTATCTGGCCATTATAGTATTTCTGTTCAAACCTATGTAGAAGAGAATTTTTAAAGTAGTTAAGAAGAAAATGACACATTAACTTTGAAAGTGGAGCAATTACACTTACAGCTGATTTCTCAAGAAAAGAAAATCCAAAGACAATGAAATGATGTCTGAAATGTTGGAAGAAAAAAACCCTGCCAATGTAGAATGCCATATGTAAAAATCATACCCTTCAAAAATGAAGGTGACTGGCCAGGTGCGGTGGCTTATGCCTGTAATCCCAGCACTCTGGGAGGCAGATCACCTGAGGTCATGAGTTCGAGACCAGCCTGGTCAACATGGTGAAACCTCAACTCTATTAAAATACAAAAAATTAGCTGGTCGTGGTGGCGGGCGCCTGTAGTCCCAGCTACTCGGGAGGCTGAGGCAGGGGAATCTCTTGAACTCGAGAGGCGGAGGTTGCAGTGAGCCAAGATTGTGCCACTGCACTCCAGCCTGGCGACAGAGAGACTCCGTTTAAAAAAAAAAAAGAAGAAGAAGAAGGTGACTGAGAGGTTTTCAACAAAAACTGAGTTAACTCCCAGTAAGCCTGCTTTAAAATGTATATATTAAATAAAATTTCTTTTTTTGTCTTTTATTTTTATTTTTATTTTGCTTTAAGTTCCGGGATACATGTGCAGAATGTGCAGGTTTGTTACATAGGAATACATGTGCCTTGGCGGTATACATGTGCCATGGTGCTGCACCTATCAACCCTTCATCTAGGTTTTAAGCCCCACATGCATTAGATATTTGTCCTAATGCTCTCCCTCCCCTTACCTCCCACCCCCAGAAAGTCTCCAGTGTGTGATGTTCCCCTCCCTGTGTCCATGTGTTCTCATTGCTCAACCTCCACTTACGAGTGAGAACATGTCGTGTTTGGTTTTCTGTTCCTCTGTGAGTTTCCTGAGAATGGTGGCTTCCAGCTTCATCCATGTGCCTGAAAAGGACATGATTTCATTTCTTTAATGGCTGCATCATCGTATTCTATGGTGTATATGTGCCACATTTGCTTTTCTTTCTTTCTTTTTTTTTTTTTTTTTTTTTGAGACGCTCTGTCGCCCAGGCTGGAGTGCAGTGGCACGATCTCGGCTCACTGCAAGCTCCGCCTCCCAGGTTCACGCCATTCTCCTGCCTCACCCTCCGGAGTAGCTGGGACTACAGGCGCCCACCACCACGCCCAGCTAATATTTTGTATTTTTAGTAGAGACGGGGTTTCACAGTGTTAGCGAGGATGTATATGTGCCACATTTTCTTTATTCAGTCTATCATTGATGGGGGTTTCTTTTGACAAAAGAAAATGAAACAGGAAAACATGGAAAAGAATGAAGAGTATTAGAAAGGATGAATCTGGATAAATATAAATAAATGTTGATTGTATAAAATAATACTAGTAGTATCTTGGGAAATTTACAATATGTAGAGAAGTAAAATTGGCAATGATTACTTAAAAAGTGGGCAATGATATATGAAGTTAGGGTTTTCTAAGATTCTAGCATTAATATAGAAGTCATCATTTGTATTAGACAATTACATGAAGAATGCATGCTGTAATCTTAGAGCACAAACATAAAAAGAATAGTAAAACAATGTGTAACTATCTAATGTAAAATAAAAAATGGAAGAATAAAAATTTGCTTTGTCCAAGTGAAGGCCAGGGATGAAAAAAACCAAAACATGAACATTTTAGTCAAAAAAAAAAATTGTATAATGGTAGACGTGGGCCCAACTCTATCAGTAATATTAAATATAAATGGACTGAGTGTCACAAGGTAAATACAAAGATTATCGGATTAGATTAAAAATACTTACATGATACAGAAAACACATGTTAAATATAAAAACACAGAAAAAAGTGTAAGTAAAGCAGTAAAAAAGATAATTTCCTACAAACACTAACCAAAACAAAACTCATATATCTATACTAATATTCAGACAAAGCAGTCTTTAAGGGAGTCTTTATCTCTATACTAGAGATAAAGAATGATACTTCACAAAGAGGTTAATATAACCAGAAGATACCAAATTTAAATCTATATGCATCCAACAGCATGAATTCAAAATGTATAAAATATAATTAACAAACAGAAAAGAGACGTAAACAAATTCATAGTAACAAGGGAGACTTTAACACACCTCTTACAATATCTGATAGAAAATGTTTTAAAGTAAGTACACAGAAGACATAAACATAATTAAATCTTACTTAATCGGCACATATAGAATGCTACATCAAACAATGACAGATGTGACATTCTTTTTACATACACATTGTATAACATTGTTCTTCTGCTCTGAATTGGTCATGGTTCTCCACAGAAACAAAACCAATAGTATATATATATAAAGATATTTATCACTAAGAATTGGCTCACACAATTATATAGGCTGTCACACCTAAAATCCATAGAGCTGAAGTCCCAGTTCAAGTACAAGGCTGGAAACTGCTGTAGAATCAGGAAGAGCTGATACTCCAGTTCAAAAGCTGTTAGGCAGGAGAACTGTCTTCTACTCAAAGAAGAGTCAGTCTTTTGTTCTATTCAGGGCTTCGGTTGATTGGCTGCAACTCACCACCCTAGGGAGAGCAATCTGCTTTACTCCATCAATGTCCACTTATTTAAACATTAATGCCATTCAAAAGCACCCTCACAGAAACACAAAGAATAATGTTTGACTGAATATCTGGGTACCACATGGCCCAGTCAGATTGACACATAATATTGACCATCATATGCCCATGATAAAGAAATGTTCCCTGCATTCAGACCACAACAGGATCAAGCTAGGAATCAGAAAAAGATAGAAGAGAACACAAATTATCAATAATATAAAAGAAAATGCTACTTAACTGCAGACTAAAGACATGAAAAAGATAAAAATGTGATTATTCTAATGAAATAAACAAATTTCTAAAAATACACAACTTGCCAAACTTGACAACAAAGACATAGGAAATTTGAATAGTGGATATCTATTAAAGAAACTAAATTTGCTGTAAGTTTCTCACAAAGAAAATCCTAGACAACTTAACCAGTGAATAATCTTCCAAGCATGAAAAGAGAAATAAGAGTAATATTACACAAAACCTTCTAGATAACCAAAACAGAAAGAAAATTTCACAACCATTTTCATGAGGCCAACATAACCTTGATTCTAGAACTAGACAAAAATATTATAAAAATTACCACCCTCAAGAGATGCAGGGCTTAGAGGAATTAGAAATAAAAATGGAGGTGAGTGGCCGGGCACAGGGGCTCATGCCTGTAATCCTAGCATTTTGAGAGGCCAAGGGGGGGCGGATCATCTGAGGTCAGAAGTTCGAGGCCAGCCTCGCCAACATGGTGGAAACCCCGTCTCTACTAAAAATACAAAATTAGCTGGGTATGGTGGCGCATATCTGTAACCCCAGCTACTTGGGAAGCTGAGGTGGGAGAATCGCTTGAACCCAGGAAGCAGAGGTTGCAGTGAGCAGAGGTGCCATTGTACACCAGCCTGGGCAACAAGAGCAAAACCCCCCCCCCCCCCCCAAAAAAAATGGTGGTGAGTATGGCAGAAGCAAATAAGAAAAGGGAGGTAAGATTAGAGGGAAATAACGGCCAGTCATGTAGGACCCTACGGACCAGGGGAGGGGAGGATTTGGAAATTTATTTAGAAGCAATAGGTATTGATTTACTCAAATTAATATGTTTAACCTAATTACCAGATTTCAAATCATAATTTATCAATTTATTTATTACTGAATCCTTAAAATTTTTAAGAAACTATGCTTAAATAACTTTTCAATAAATAAAAATATAATGCAACATTGAATATTTTTATTTGTATATCATACTATGACAAATTTTCATAATATTTGTTTTGCTATAAAAAAATTGTGATTTTTTAAAGACACTTGTAAGTTGGATTATTAAAAAACGTTGCAATCATCTCACTGTTGATCTAATGTTATTGACTGATTTCTCCCCTCTGGCAGTGTGAGTTAAAAAGACGTTCAGAAAAGTTTTCTTCTTTCCTGCTCTCAACTTCGTAACCCCTGTCTTTGCTCTTCTCTACCTCTTTTCTTCTTTCTTTCATGGAATACAACTGTGAGGTCAATATACAGCCAAAAATATCAAAGGAGCTTCCCTTATCTCTCAAGTATACTCCGACTAAAATTTTTGACAACTCACACAAGAAAAACTTGTATCATCTAACTCATTAATACAAAATATCAAAATATGGCTCCAAGAAAAATTCTGAAACTTTGAACTATTTTGGAAAAAACTCTGGACAATTTTTTTATTGCACCTGACTGCGAAAGTATATTCTTTTTTATGAAACTGCTAAAATCAAAGCCATGGTTGCCATCAATGTGATATTCTCAGCAGAGTTTGTGCTAAAGTAACAAGTAAACCCTGAAATCTCTGCTTCGTAATACAGTTAAAAGTTTATCACTTGCCTTCACAATATATGGCGCAGGTTAAGAGGATCTTCTAGGTGACTTCTAAGTGACTCCTAGGGTCACTACTAGGTGATCTTCCTGAGATGACCTAAAGATTTAGGCTTCTTCTATCTGTGTCTATTGTCTTGGAGTCTTTGCTCCTGACCATGTGGACAAATGAGAATGAGAAAGATCATGGGGACCTGCCAGAATCCCAGCAATATACATCTCTTCCACTCACATTACTTGCCCAGCTAATTATATGGTCCCATTTAATGCACATGGTCTGGCCAGTGTCTTCCCATGTGCCTACAGAGAAAGAGGAATTAAACAAAATCGCTTGGTGATCACATAGCATTGTACTACCATAAGCTGAAATGCATATTTGATGAATAGCTCACAGGCATGTAAGTTAATATTGAAGGCCACACAAATAAGGTATCTGTTCTTTTTCAAAAAATGTGTCATGTCATTGTAGTAGTGGGATAGGAGAGTTCCTCGGATCCCTTTGCAGGACTTGTGATGGGGAGTGGCTCACTTAGACACCTTGCAGGAGGGGGAGCACGCAGGCAAGTGGGTGCTGGGGCCAGGACGAATGCTTTTGGGCTCCAGTTCCGTGGTAGCATCTAGGGTTGTTTTACAATTAACGCTCTTTTAGAAGCTGCTGTCCACAGACAGTTAAGTGTTAACCAGCACAGTGGAGAGTCAGGGTGACAGGTTTTTTTTTTTTTTTTTTTTTTTTTTTTTTAACACCCTGCCCTGTCAGTACCAGGGTCCTTGTTTGGCATCCAGGAAGAATCAGGCCACAGGGACTTGAGGGGTGGTGAATGCGAAGGTTTTATTGAGCGATGGAGGTGGCTCTCAGGGGGATGGGAAACTGGAAAGGGCGTGGAGTGGGCAGATAATCTTACCCTAGAGTTTGGCCTTCTGACCATCCTGCTGCCTCTTTAACATTCAGACACTTCTCTCTCCTTCTCTGCTGTACCACTCTGCTCCTCTGCCACTGGAGTCTGGGGGTTTTATGGGTACAGGATGGGGGGCATGGCAGGCCAGGAAGGTTTTGGAAAAAGTCACATTCGGGTGGGAAAACAAGGATGTAAAGTTTTCATTTAGGGCGGTGGACCCAAGTTTGTGAGTGGGGCCTTTGCTGGGGAACTGGCCTCTTCTGCCCAGTATTTCCCTGCTGCTTGTCCGTACCAGTAGGAGACAGAGTAAAGGAAGTTACAATAAGAAAACTATTCTTTATTATCACCGATAAATTGTTGGCCATTTATAACCACAGGTAAACTGAAATAAACAATAATGCATGATTTATTTTGCCTCTAGCTTAAACACACATCAACACTCCAGTTCTTAAAGGCCTTTTTCATCTCTGGGAGTATCCCAGGCTGATTTGGAAAATAAGAGAAACCTTGAATAAATATACAAAGATCCGCTGTCTTTTTCAGAAACAATGCCCACATTGATTTTATTTAGTAGCAAGTTACAGAGGCCTATACTTCAAAATAACCATTTCTTCCAGCTACATTTTAAGTAACTATATAATATGTTAAATATATATAAAATATATGATAGATATGAAATATTAAGAGTTTACCTCCTGCCTTCACAATATATGGTGCAGGTCAAGAGGATCTTCTAGATGACTCCCAGGATCACTTCTACGTAATCTTCCTGAGATGACCTAAAGAATTAAGCTTCTTCTGTCTGTGTCTACCGTCTTGGAGTCTTTGCTTCTGACCATGTGGACAAATGAGAATGAGAAAGATCATAATAATTAAATATCTATTATATATAATTTAAGTACCTATTATATATAAATTATAGATATAATAGATATATATAATATTAAATATCTATTATGTATAAATTAAATTAATTATATATTACATGTATTTAAATATATATTTCAGGGAATTAAATAAAACTTTAATCTGCTATAGTGCTAGAAGATAAAAAGCTGTAATCACTATGGCTAAAACAAACAAACAAAAACAACAACCACCAAATGGTAAAACTAGAGCTAATGCCTGTCAAAACAATAACTTCATAGCAGGAAGTTAGCATGCAAAAAGTTAATTATCTTATGAAAAACTACTTTCTCTCTGCCTGCAGCGAGGGATGTCTGGATCAGAAACTCAAAGCACTAATTGCCTGAGTTTAGAAACTCCTGGGATTTATGTGTTAGAAGGTCAAAATACCAGTATAGGTAAATGAAGGCTCGTTAGCATGAACTAGCAATTGGGTTGTGGTACTGCAGATAGTTTGTATTAAATGAAAGGATTTAAAGAGAAAATAACCCAAGGGAATGGTGAGTTAAAAACTGGTGGCAAGAGGAAGACTTAGAACAAGGCAATCATTAAAAGTCCTTTGGAATTAACTTCATTAAAACAGTTAATAATGCTCCCTTACAACAAGCTTCAAAGTTGCATACAATTTTTGTTTGTTTGGGTTCTCCTTCAGAGACAGTAATTTACTGCTGACTTTGTATATATATCCAATATGCAATTTTCCAGATATATACAGGGAAGGTTGTTGGAGACAAAGGAAGAAGACTGTAAACAGAGATCTTGCAGAATGTTTTCCTTTCTGTTCTTGACCCTCAATACATTTCTACTGAAACTTAGAACTGGTTTTCTTACACGTCCTTCTCCTCTGTTGTTTTCTTTCTCTCCAGTATGCTCTATTTCTGAACAATGTGGAGCAAGTCCAGTAGCTGCTCTATCCTTCACAACTGCCCAGTCCCAGAGGAAATAGAGTCAAGTTACAGGCCCCTGGGAAACATCTTCTTTAGCGTTAGGAGGCAGAAGGGCAATGTTAGTGCAGAGCACCTCTGAATCAGTGCCTTTTAAAATTCAAATTGTATTTTTAATTTATCTATTATTGTAAAAGTAATAGACTCATAAAAAAATTTTTTTAAATGTTGGGCTTGGTGACTCATGCCTGTATTCCCAGCACTTTGAGAGGCTGTGGCAGGTGGATCACTTGAGCTCAGGAGTTTGAGACCAGCCTGGGCAACATAGTGAGACCCCATGTCTACTAAAAGTATAAAAATTAGCTGGATGTGGTGATATGTGCCTGCAGTACCAGCTACTTGGGAGGCTGAGGCACAAGAATTGCTTGCACCCAGGAGACGGAGGTTGCAGTGAGCTGAGATGGTGCCACTACACTCCAGCCTGGGCAACAGAGTGAGACTTAGCCTCGAAAACAAACAAACAAATATAGACCAAAACCAAATATAATTCGTCAAATCAAATCTATAAAACAAATCTAGAAAGAATTAGTAATCCTTCCCTGCCTTCTCCTCCAATCTAAAGAATTTGATATAAAGTCTCTTTCCATAGATAACTGCTTATATGTATGTATGTGTAGCATATATATGTACATCTATGCACTAATAAGTTGAGGCGTAATTTACATACAATAAAATATACACATTTTAAGTTTTTCATGTAATGAGCTTTGACAAATGTATATGATACAAATAGGAGACAGGGAAATACTGGATAGAAGAAGGTAGTTCCCTGGCAAAGGTCTCACCCTAAATGAGAACAGGCATTTCTGTTTTTGTGGCCCAAAAGTTGCCTTTTGGCCTGCCACACTCCCCTATCCTGTACCCACATAAACCCCAAACCCCCAGCTCCATAAGGAGATGAACAGAAGAGCAGAAGAAGAGCAGAACAGCATGGCAGAGAGAAGAGAAGGAGTGTCTGAACACGGAGAGGAGTTTGGCTGGGGTCAGTCAGAGAGGAGATTGGCTGCTGGATGGCCAAACTCCAGGACAAGATCATCTTCCCACTCCATTCCCTCTCCAGCTCCCAACCATCCTGCTGAGAGCCACTTCCACCACTCAATAAAACCCCCACATTCATCCTTCAAGTCTGTGTGTGGCCTGATTTTTCCTGGACACTGGACAAGAGCTCGAGAAACAGAAAGCTGTCACACTAGCCCTGTGCCTTTGCAAAAGGGCAGAGGGTCTACTGAGCTGTTTAACACTTAAATTGTCTGTGGATGGCAAAGCTAAAAGAACACACTGTTACACGCACCCACTTGGGCTTCAGGAGTCGCAGACACCCACCCCTGGATGCTGCCATGGGGTTGAAGCCCAGGGGCACTCACCTTGGCTCCTGCACCTGCCTGTCTATGTGCTCTCCCTCCTGTAAGAGCTTTGAGTGCACAGCCTGGCAATAGCCCTGTCACATCTCCTGCAAGGGGCATCAGGGAACACTTCTGCTTCATATACACATGAGTAATCATCACCCCAGTGAAGATATAAGTTCTATCTCTTACCCAAGGCTCCTTTCCAGCCAATTCTAACAGCCACTTCTCCCCCACCAAGGTAACTACAACTCTAATTTCAAACATTATAAATTAGTTTTGCCTTTTCTTAAGTTTTATATACTTTTTGTGTATGATTTCCTTTGCTCAATATAATGCTTTTGGGTTTCCTTTCCATTATCACATTGTTTCTTGTATTGGTCAAGTAATACAAAACAATTCCATTTTGTATGGATACGTCATTTTAAACCTCTTTTTCTCCAAGACTACAACTTTATTTGTTTATAATAGCTTTTCTGCAATCTTTTAACTAGGTTTAATGCATTTTACAAATACACCAATGTCTTTTTGCTCCCAAAATAAATTATGAAATCCCCCACCAAGGCCTGTGGGTTCTTCAGGACTGCCTCCTATTTCCCTCCACCTTTATCTCTTTTTTTTTTTCCCTAGATTGTGATGCTTCTTCCCTACTGGCCTTCATTTTTCTTATTGACTCTTCTAAGCTCCTTCCCTCTTCATGGAGGGTGACTTTGTTTTTTTCTCTGGCTGGAAACCTCTTTCCTCAGTTCTTTGCTTGCCTAGGTTTTTACAATCTGTATTAGTCTGTTCTCATGCTGCTAATAAAGACATACCTGAGGCTGGGTAATTTATAAAGGAAAGAGGTTTAATGGACTCGCAATTCCACATGGCGTGGGAGGCCTCACAATCATGGCAGAAGGCAAAGGAGAAGAAAAAGCATGTCTTCCATGGAGGCAGGCAAGAGAGCTTGTGCAGAACTCCCATTTATAAAACTATCAGCTCCCATGAAACTTATTTACTACCACAAGAACAGTATGGGGGAAACTATCCCCATGATTCAGTTATCTCCACCCGACACAGTCCTTGACATGTGGGAATTATCACAATTCAAGGTGAGATTTGGGTGGGGACACAGTCAAACCATATCATCATCCTTCAAGTTTCTGTTCAAGTATCAGCTTCTCAGAAAAGATCACCCTCGCCTTCCAATTCAAAGTGACCCGCATCTTGACACATTGTTTGTTAATAGTACTCACCAGAATGCAATCTTTGATGAGCATGCTCATCTTAGTTTACTCGATCACCATTTACTATCCCCTAGCACTTAGCACTATGCCTGGAGCAGAGCAGGCAGTGAAGAAATTGAAATGATACAAGCACCACTGCCCAAATGACTAGTGTTTCCATCTAACATTGAAACATAATGATCAGCTCTCACACAAATTTAAATATTAATAGATCAGGAGAATAGCAAATTCAGGAGAAATGATAGCAGAGGCATTTCACCTTTATTGAGACCTCATTTTTAGAAGAAAAAAAATCCACACTTAATTTAAAAATCTATCCTCTTATGTATAACCTCCAGCATTATGTTTCAAAATGAGAATGCTTCACTGTAGCTACATATTCATTGAACATAAGCTCTACTTTTCTTTCCATTTCTAAATGTACAGTAGTGTTTTAATTAAGGGTAATATCTTTCATTAGTGGCCTTTGGGAAAATCCCATTAATTAAAGATGAGAAACAAATAGGTGACATTTACAAGGACACCACTACTCCAAAGCACATATGCCTGCCCATATGAAAAGAGAACTATTTAAAGTCTCACAGTGTGGTGTTACTAATGGTCCTCAGCTGAGCAATCTTCTGAAAAGTACAATTTTGATTGGACTATAATTTACTTTTCTGTAGGTGATGGACACAGGGTCAACTCATCAGAGATTACAGAAGAAGGGATGTAGGGGGAGAGTGATGGAGAGAGCAGCTGTTAGGTAAAGTATAAGAAATGAGAAATAAAACCTGAAAAAAATTCTTCAGTTAACACACATAAATGCAGCAAAAATACAGTCTTTGGAGCCATAGTTTGAATTCATGGCTGTTTGTAGGGGAAATTTTGCAAAGGCTAGTAGGCAAGCCAAATAATTTAACATCTAATATAGCCAGTGAACTTTGTATACTATGAAGCTAAAATAGTTCCATAATACTGTGGCAATATCTTTGGCGACTATTCCCAGACAAAAACAATTAAAGACTCCCAACCTTCTCCTTTACATAGTCACTAATTAGTTCATGAGATATTTTTTGTTTTTCTAAATTTTTAAAATTTAATTTCTCATCCTAATGAATGACTTCAAGTCTGATGTCATGTTTAAAATATTGCTCAGACACTTTATTTTTAAAGGTTATTAGAAACCTCACTTTAATTGAAGCAGTCAAGCAAGTTCCCTTTCCCTACCCCTGAAGGAAGCAGGAGATTTATTCTCAAGACAAATTGAACCAGAGAGGATGTAGATTAGGGCACACCAGGCCTGTCAGAGGGCAAGGGTGAGGAACCAGACTGAAAACAAGGAGATAAGTTGAATAGCTGCAAGCAGAACCATAAGTGCCCCACCCGCAACCTCCTTTATTACTGGTTCAAAGAAGATAGGAAACTAAGCTTATCATCTTCAACACACACACACACACACACACACACACACACACACAGAGCAACAGCAGCAACAGTAGCACATCATCAGAAGATTCATTTCTAGAGAAATTTCAAGGGTCCAAATGAGAGACCAAATTAATATATTACCCAAAAGTGAAAAAAAACCTAGAAAATAAACTCAAGAAGAGAGTAACACTTAAGAAACTAACTGAAAAAAAAAAAAAGAAACTCACAAAAGAAAGACGGAAAGAGAAAGAAAGAAAAAAAGAAAGGAAAGAAAGGAAGGAAGGAAGAAAAGAAGGAAGGAAGGAAAGGAAGGAAGGAAGGAAGGAAGGAAGGAAGGAAGGAAGGAAGGAAGGAAGGAAGGAAGGAAGGAAGGAAGGGAGGGAGGGAGGGAGGGAGGGAGGGAGGGAGGGAGGGAGGGAGG